>NC_074670.1:59607100-59687100 GCF_029448725.1 Salvelinus fontinalis | reverse complement strand
TTCTGCTGTCTGTGACTGATAGTGGGAAACTCTCAATTTGATGTTTATAGTGGCTATTTTTGGTTCACAGGCACGGCTGGGCCTCCCACAGTGCTTCTCTCTCCATCTCATTTACTGATTAGGAGAGAGACAGGTTCCCTCCTTTCCTTGCTGACCCCTGACCATGAACAGATGTTTGTGAAAGGGGAAAACAAAGTGGGATTCATAAACATATATCCCCATCAGGCAAGCAGTTTACTCAAGTAGTGGCGGAACATCTCATGGATACTTCAGGACTTACACGCACAGGTTAGCATATACAGTACATTTGTCAACAAAACACCGGAAGAAGTTTGTAGATTTAAGTTTTATATTACACAATGTGACCCAAGGGATGGCTATCTATACCCCAGTTTGTGTATAAAACCCTTTCAGAAAAGTATGTTTCAAAAGTTGATATTAATGCTGTTATAAATGCAGGTGACATAAATCCTGTTTCTATAGGATGTCTGCCAGTCAGGTAACAGTAGCTGACTGTCTGTTCACCTATGTGTACATTTGCTGTTTACCTAATCATGTCTGACGTCAAAATGCCCTCATTGGCTGAGAAACAGCCTGACCTGATGCAATGTTGATGCTATTTTCCTTTAGTCCACCCTATGGGAGAGGCACAGATCCCTAAAGTAGCAGAGCTGCAGTGAACCTTGGGCATCACACACACACAAACACCTCCCCAAAGATGTGAGAGGGCACGTGGGGGAGCAGCAGGGGAGCAGCGATAACACGAGAGGGGAGGGGCTAGTGCTGACGCTTCACATCTGATTAGCGTGCCCATGGAAACGGTCGGTTGGAGGATCCCTCTGTCCTTGCCATGCTGTCTCTGGAGATTAAGGCTCTACAGATGGAAGCGCTCACCTCACCTCCCCACCGATTAGTCTACCTACCGACCGACAAGCAGAGCTCTCATCATAGCTACCAGAGCAGACTGCCCCGTCTCACACATCACAAAACACGCTCGCTAATTTGGGAGCATGTGTAGTTCTCTCAAAGGGCTGCAACTTCACAGCCAACATAAGGGGTGAGGGGGGCTCAAAGGGACAAATGTGTTTAAAATTTGTTCTGAGCCCTCAACTTAAGTGGGTGACAGTTAGCGGAGCTTAAAAAGGTGGTTAAGTTAGCGCTGGGGATATGCAGCGGGCGCAACGTTTCATGCACTTTAGTTTCTTCTAGGGAGTGGCCTGGGACAAAGCCGGCCTTCATTTCAACCCCACAAGCCCAGTATTATACCAGACAAGATGTTGCATATCAAACAGGGTCAAGCATCAGTGGAACACACCGCTTGGAACACTCTGCTCACCATGAAAACAAACGAGACACACACAGGGCCCAAGCCCTCTCATCCAGGGGAAAGGGTAAAAAAAAGGAGCCTGGTCAGGCAAATCATTGATTCAGGACTCGTGTGCTGAAATGTGTAAACTGGGAAAGCTGATCCATTCCAACTGACAATGTCATTCTTTTTGCTCCCTGGGTGCCTTTCACAGTGGCTGCCATGGTAACGTGGGTCTGAAAGTCCGTTAGAGATTGGTACCAGTTTCTGCCAAAGCCCAGAGTTACTGGTAGGCATGCGATAAGCAGCACACTGATAGACTCTGACTTCAAAAGGCTGAATATTTCAGAATGGAGGCAGTCCATTCTGAATGCTGAACAGGGCAGGGGTGTCTGCTTCCTCCACTGGATTTCCATATCTGAGGTAGCGGTAGAGGTAAAGGCCAAACCTGGGCTAGCAGTCAGCAAGAAAATCTACCACCATACTATAGCAGCATCAGCAGATGCTTTGCTTATCCTATGCAAGCTTAACTAGGAGAATGGGTTGTCTTGTATGTACTGGCATGATTAATACGTCTCACTGTTGGTTAAGGGCTTGTAAGTTAGCCTTTCACGGTAAAGTCTACACTTGTTGTATTTGGCGCATGTGGCAAATAAAGTTTTATTTTATTTTATTTTTATTCAAACATTCTTGATCCCCTTATGTGCTCCTGGAGGGTGCATCCCTGGGCACAGTGTCCGGGGTGTGTCTGGGTCTGTAGGCTATCGTGTCTGTGGGGGTACTAAACAGACTGGGAATCGCTGGCTGAAGACAGTCTGGGCTCACTCCTCTCACGTCACACTAATAACCATGACTACAATCACTAGGGTATTTATTCTTACTCTCACACAAACACTTCAGAGCAGCATTACCCATAAGGATTACCCAGGCTTATTCATGTCAATAGTCACAAAACAAACAGTCTCAATTCTCTGTATTTTACAGCTACAGACAATGTATATGCTGTACAATGCTGTGTATAAAATGCTGCAGATGGTGTCGATGATATTACATACACATAATAAACTGCTATTATGTCTCTTTTTGGAATACCATGACATATATAGCTGTTCTGCAGGGGTTATTCCTTCCATGGAAAAGGGACATGCTGTAACTGTAAGCTGCACTGAACATGGGCCTCTGGCTCAGTAGGTTTTGAACAGAACATTCATCTCTGGCTGAATATATGGGGCTCATTATTACATCGCGTCACCCGTGACATGAGGCCCTTAGCCGTTGCCAGTATCCATTATGAGCCTGATGATGCCGCATGGAAGAGGTGGCATCATGCGGCTAGGCACTGGAGCCAGTGTTTTACCAGGCAAGGCTGCTGCGTCCCTTCTTTTCTTTCTCTTCTGTTCTCTCCTCTTTCCTCCACTCTCCTCTCCTGTTGTCTTTTCTCGTTTCCTTCACTCTGTTCTTTGCCATGGTTACTGCAGAGCAAAGCCCAGTTCCGGTCCGATGCTCTCGTTTCCAGTCTGTGGCAGCTGCTTGTTTACACATCAAGGGCCTCTCAGGCTGCATCAGCCTCTGCTTCACGGAAGGGGAGAACGAAGAGCAAGATGTAGGGTGTGGAGGAGTATGAGGAAGGAGGGATGGAGGGACAGATGAGGAAAGAGAAAAAAACGAGGGAGAGGCAATGTTTTCCAACTGCTCTACGAACCGTGAAAGTGAATCGATGAGACGGTGAACAATTGATTCATAATCAGTGTAGCTGAGCAATGAGCCAAGACCATTCCAGTAAACAAACATAAGATTAGTTGAAACGGTGTATTAATTCACTGTTACACAAAGACAATTAAACACAGCAAGGATTCAATTTCAAAGGATTCAGTTTCAGAGAGTCACGCTTGAGGAGCCTTGTTGATTCTTTATCCATAAATAACCTTCACACCTGTTGGTAGTTGACCTGGAAGGACATCTAATTTCATATTTCTTGGCAACTGAGTTAAGGCTGGAGCCGCTGGTAAATGTACAAGGCCAGAGATTTGTCATGTGGTCCCTCTCGGCATTCTACATAAACCAGATTTTCTCTACTAAAGAAATAGTGCCTAATTTTCCATTCCCTGTGTGCTTGCCCCCACTGACGAGCCACATCTCAATGTGATATACAATTGACCCATGAGGCGATCGATCGATAAACTTGGCACCGGATCAGCAGGCATCCATTTCTCCCTACTTCTCCCCTCTCGGAAAGACAGATAAGTGCTGGGAGACAACTCAGCCCAGGTGATGGGGCTGCAGGGGCATTGACAGGGAAGGGCTGTCATAAACGCTGTGTATCGGCCGGGTCTGGGATGACAGAGAGCGCCAAGCCTGTGAAAAAGGCAACATAATGGATGGTACCTGAGGAGGGTGGTGAAGCGAAGGAAAGGGAATTAGATAGCAGCCGACTGGCGATTCATCATTAAGCTTGGAAACCGGCCAGTTTGTGACACAGCTCTGCTTCTCTCTGTCTTCCTCCCTCTCTCCCTCTCTCTTTCTCTCACCACTTCCCTCTCGGATGGGTCTGGAGAGGCAGCAGCCTTAGTTGCATTATTTCCTGACATTCCAGAAATTCCCTCTTTATTAAAGTTGAATTAAGGAATTACCAGGAGGGGGAAGAACCGTCTGGCTTTGGTTGTGATGAGGGAAACCCCTGGGCTCTGGGGTCAGATTATGAGATAAAGAGGGGTGGTATCGTGAGAACTATCTTATCTCTGCCATATTGCTTCCTTTCCCGCTTATCTTGTACATGGGAATCCCACAGGGTAAAGATGAAATGGGATGCTTCACACCAATAAGATAGAGTTTTTTTATTTTGGAGTAACAAATGATTACTCTGAGCTGGGCCTCAATTACAAGGTCTTATGCAATTTAGATGGCTGCTGCCGTAGATACATTAGATACATTCCTAAAACTGGAAGTTGCTATATCATGTCTGACACAGCTCGATACCTTGATATCTCCTTGCGGGAAGAGTTAATCCATAACTGCCAGTCTTATCACTGGGCCCTGGATTTCATTAGACATTTCTTTCCTATGACCAGACGGGTGGTAGGGCTGAGATCTATCAGGAGATGTGCTCCCCTCAGAGCCCAGCGTTGAGCAGCGTCTGACAGCTCGCCATGGCAGGAAACATCTACATTGTCTCATTACAGACCCGGTTAATGACAGACTGAGCCGCCCAGAGGAAGTGATGAGTTGTGTTCAGCACAGGCAGCTCAGGTGTAATTATAGTGTGTGTGTGTGTGTGTGTGTGTGTGTGTGTGTGTGTGTGTGTGTGTGTGTGTGTGTGTGTGTGTGTGTGTGTGTGTGTGTGTGTGTGTGTGTGTGTGTGTGTGTGTGTGTGTGTACATACGTGTCAAAGTATCTTTTCTAACAGCACAGCCTTCACGTGAGGGGGGAGGGGGGGGGGGGGTTCTGGGACCAATCTACTATAGGCTCCTTGAGGGAGGGAGCTCCTGTCAGGAACTAAAGCGGCTCACATATAAATACTTTTTTACATGTGAAACCCCCTAGATTAGAAAAAAATAAGCTGAACGCTGACAGAATGTGTAAACCTCCCTTATCTGGTACAATAACAACAGGATAATACATAGTTTAGAGAGCCTGGGGGAAGATGGGTTTTAGATGCTACAATATGCAACAGAGCCTTTTCTCCCAGTGCAAATGAATTAGCCCACTGTTCCTCTGCAAATATGTAATATGTGCCCAGAATAAGATTAGTCCAGGGAATAGAACTTGAGACGTCTGGTACACTACATGACCAAAAGTATGTGGACACCTGCTCATCGAACATCTCATCCCAAAATCATGGGCAAAGAGGAAAAAGGCCTTCCACAAACTCTTGCCACAAAGTTGGAAGCACAGAATCGTCTAGAATGTCATTGTATGCTGTAATGTTAAGATTTCCCTTCACTGGAACAAAGGTGCCTAGCCCGAACCATGAAAAACAGCCCCATACCATTATTCCTCCTCTACCAAACATGGCTTCCAGAGGCAGTTTGGAACTCGGTAGTGAATGTTGCAACAGAGGACAGACAATTTTTACATGCTACACGCTTCAGTACTCGGTGGTCCCGCTGTGTTTGTGTGGCCTACCACTTCGCGGCTGAGCCGTTGTTGTTCCTAGACGTTTCCTCTTCATAATAACATCACTTACAGTTGACCGGGGCATCTCTAGCAGGGCAGAAATTTGACAAACTGACTTGTTGGAATGGTGGCATCCAATGACGGTGCCACATTGAAAGTCACTGATCTTTTCAGTAAGGCCATTCTACTGTCAATGTTTTCCTATGGAGACTGCATGACTGTGTGCTGGATTTTATACACCTGTCAATGGGTGTGGCTGAAATAGCCCAATCCACTCATTTGAAGGGGGTCCACATACTTTTGTAGAAACAGGGCAATGTCAGGGAGGCAGGAATGGTCTCCTGACACTTTCCATAAACCTAGTCAATTAGAGAAATCACTGGAGCCTAGCGTCATCAAGACTTTGACAGCTTCTCCAACCTCCATGGGAGGCTGTAGACAAATTGTTCTAAGGAGATCTAGTTCAGGAGAAGACATCAAACCCAAAGAAGTTCTTCCCAGGAGAATTCCCCATGGGAGAAGCCTGGAATGTCATGACCCCATGTGAGTGATATCACTCAGGGTTTTGAAGGGAAAAGTCCAATGGGAATTGTTTATTTTTTAGTGAAAGGTATTTATTTGTCTCTCAGCAAAATATGTCTCTTTTAGGAACGCAGATGCATCTGGTTTTCTGACTGAAATTAATTTGAAAACAGAAATGTGTGACCAATTCTGGTAGACAAAGTGTAACCTACATTTAAAATCTACATTTTTTTCACTGGGTCGGAAATAAGGGTAGTGATTGATGGATGACTAAGCATCTTTAGGAGGTTGTCAATTAATTAGCAAATTGTAAATTAGTTGATCCTTCTTAGTTGATTTCATCCATGTCTTATTTACTAGAATTTTCCACTGTGAGACATTCAATCTTTTTGACAGATCACATAAAAAGTCAAAATAAGCTAAGTAGACCTACTGAAATTTCATGGACTAAAGCAATGAATGTGTGGTGTGAAAGATCACCCCCATTAAATATCATATAACAGTACCAAGATACTTGACAAAAAACCCTCGGAAGTCTGTACTCCCTCGAGAACGTCTGCGTTTGCAAAAAGGTTGGAGAGGTTATGGAGACACTGAAGTGGATCAAATCATTTGGAGTAGAGGGGCTTAAAGGATCAAACCACACTTATTGAGAGATGACTGGAAACATCTGGAATCACTCTATGACACACACACACACACACACACACACACACACACACACACACACACACACACACTCACTCACACATCCAGTGGGAAGCATACTAGTATTCAGCCCGTCTCTAATCTTGGGTCAAACACAGGGTGCCGTGGGATGCACCTCCACCAAACCTGGTGAGAGAGGGACATGAGACACTAGGGACATGAGACACTAGGGACATGAGACACTAGGGACATGAGACACTAGGGACATGAGACACTAGGGACATGAGACATTAGGGACATGAGACACTAGGGACATGAGACACTGGGGACATGAGACACTGGGGACATGAGACACTAGGGACTTGAGACACTAGGGACATGAGACACTAGGGACTTGAGACACTAGGGACATGAAACACTGGGGACATGAGACACTAGGGACATGAAACACTGGGGACATGAGACACTAGGGACATGACACACTAGGGACATGAGACACTAGGGACATGAAACACTGGGGACATGAGACACTAGGGACATGAGACACTAGGGACATGAAACACTAGGGGCATGAGACACTAGGGACATGAGACACTAGGGACATGAGACACTAGGGACATGAGACACTGGGGACATGAGACACTAGGGACATGACACACTAGGGACATGAGACATGAGATGTTAGGGAAATGAGATGTTAGGGACATGAGACACTAGGGACATGAAACATGAGACGCTGGGGACATGAGACACTAGGGACACGACACACTAGGGACATGAGACACAGGAGACATGAGATGTTAGGGAAATGAGATGCTAGGGACATGAAACATGAGACACTGGGGACATGACACACAAGGGACATGAGACACAGGAGACATGAGATGTTAGGGAAATGAGATGTTAGGGACATGAGACACTAGGGACATGAAACATGAGACACTGGGGACATGAGACACTAGGGACACGACACACTAGGGACATGAGACACAGGAGACATGAGATGTTAGGGAAATGAGATGCTAGGGACATGAAACATGAGACACTGGGGACATGAGACACTAGGGACATGACACACTAGGGACATGAGACACAGGAGACATGAGATGTTAGGGAAATGAGATGCTAGGGACATGAAACATGAGACACTGGGGACATGAGACACTGGGGACATGACACACTAGCGACATGACACACTAGGGACATGAGACACAAGAGACATGAGATGTTAGGGAAATGAGATGCTAGGGACATGAAACATGAGACACTGGGGACATGAGACACTAGGGACATGACACACTAGGGACATGAAACACAAGAGACATGAGATGTTAGGGAAATGAGATGCTAGGGACATGAAACATGAGACACTGGGGACATGAGACACTGGGGACATGACACACTAGGGATATGAGACACAAGAGACATGAGATGTTAGGGAAATGAGATGCTAGGGACATGAAACATGAGACACTGGGGACATGACACACTAGGGACATGAGACACAGGAGACATGAGATGTTAGGGACATGAAACATGTGACACTGGGGACATGAGACACTAGGGACATGACACACTAGGGATATGAGACACAAGAGACATGAGATGTTAGGGAAATGAGATGCTAGGGACATGAAACATGAGACACTAGCGACATGAGACACTAGGGACACGACACACTAGGGATATGAGACACAAGAGACATGAGATGTTAGGGAAATGAGATGCTAGGGACATGAAACATGAGACACTGGGGACATGACACACTAGGGATATGAGACACAAGAGACATGAGATGTTAGGGAAATGAGATGCTAGGGACATGAAACATGAGACACTAGGGACATGACACACTAGGGATATGAGACACAAGAGACATGAGATGTTAGGGAAATGAGATGCTAGGGACATGAAACATGAGACACTAGCGACATGAGACACTAGGGACACGACACACTAGGGATATGAGACACAAGAGACATGAGATGTTAGGGAAATGAGATGCTAGGGACATGAGAGATGAGGGTTTGAGTTTCTCACCGAGGTCGAGTTACATCTGCTGTGTTTTGGTTCCACCACATTGACTTGATGAACTTCAATGTATGGGTGGGCTAAGAGAGGCCCACACACACACATTATCTTTGCATATCTTCGGTGGCCTCATCCGTTATAGCTCTTATCCATGTTTGTGTCTTTTGTACACATGTCTGAGATCCCAGAGTTCCCAATCAAAATTAGATACTATAGCTGAGGATAGAAGGAGTTAAGCTCATTGATAGACTACAGTACAGGTGTGTAGCGGTGGCCATTTTGGGGTGCTAACAATAGTTTCTTATCATTCTACAGGTCCCATCATGGACTCCACAGAGCATGGCACAGCACTAGAACAGGTGGGCGGAGTGAGAAGGCTGGTCCAGCAGAACCCCGGCAGGGGCAGCCAGAGCCACAGACCAGCCGGCTGGAAGAGGAGACGCCCACGACCTCGTCTCTCCCACAAGGGCCCCATGCCGTTCTAGAGCAAAGTGAGTCCCATACTGCACCACACATCTCATGCAGAGGCTATCACTGAATCAACTTTGGCCCCTGATGCCAAAGTTCATTCTATTTCAAGATAATATTTTACCCTTTATCTGGTAATCAGGGCTAATGATAAAAACTGAGGTCAGGTGTGAGATCCGGTCTTCAAGACCGTTCCCTCTCTTGGCCGTATCACTGAGCATGTTTAGACAGCGTGTGGAAAAGTCAAACTGTAACAGGAAGGAAAGTACATCTGTTAATGGCTATCACATCCTCCCCTCTCATGTCAACCACAACACAGGGACGTTATTGTTGGCACAGACCAACAGCAAGTCCTTGCGAGATTATTGGACTTTAGCCTACTGGTTTAACGTCTTCATCTTACTGCAGAAGTGTTGTTTACACAGTGAAACCTAATATATTAGTTTTTGAAGGTGGTCGATTATACTCAGAAGCGTCATCTGCGTGAGTCAACTGAAGAGGAACAAACATTTCCATCAAAACGACCCCGGATTCAAAACTTAGAATTGTTCAATTTAAATTGTTATACAAAATTATTGCAACCAATAGAAGGTTATGTATGGGGGATACAATCTCCCAGCTCTGCAGATTTTTCTGCAAAGAGACAAAGTCATTAGATCATTTATTTTGGTACTGTCCATATGTAGCTTATATATATATATATATACACTACCATTCAAAAGTTCGGGGTCACTTAGAAATGTCCTTGTTTTTGAAAGAAAAGCACATTTTTATGTCCATTAAAATAACATCAAATTTATCAGAAATACAGTGTAGACATTGTTAATAGTCATTTACAACATTAACAAGGTCTACGCTGTATTTCTGTTCAATTTGATGTTTTTTTAATGGACAAAAATGAATTTTCTTTCAAAAACAAGGACATTTCTAAGTGACCCCAAACTTTTGAACGGTAGTGTATAACTTATATATATTAAAAAACATTTCCATCAATCTGATAAAGTCAATTAAAACCATTTACCAAAGACGATACTTAGTGGAGTTGAGTTTCATAGCAGCACCACAGCTGTGTATCTGTATTGGCAGCACCACAGCTGTGTATCTGTATTGGCAGCACCACAGTAGTTTATCTTTCACATTAAAGAATATTTGACTTTCTGTCAAGAGAAACAAGGCTTTGTGTGAAACGTCTTTCATCCCACGTGAAAATATTGGTTTCACCTTCTACCACAATTTTCAACCCCATTACAAAAACAGACCTTGTGTCATTCAATTAACTCCAAGCAGGATTTACGGAAGAAATAGCACTCAAGACACAAGAACACAGCTAGCATCTGAGCAGACATTCAGTCCCCTTGCTCAATATACGTAATCAGAGCTTTAATTCTAAAGCCTTAGTGTTGACCTACTGGAGAAGGTAGGTTCTACCATGAGGGTCTTGCATGGGGAGCCATTCGCCCAGGCATGTGCATGAACTGCCATGTAGTAAGGAGACCAGGACCCATTCACATCTCTCCTAGACCCCATGAGAGACAGGGGGAGCTTGGCAGAGTAAAACACCACTGCAGGAGGTGCCAACCATACAACACCAGCCTGCCATAAATTACCCCCAGTACTAGAGGCTGCTTGGGAAGAGACATACATGTCATTCCCTTAAAGGCATGCTTAATCAGTTTAAAAGGGAAGTGGATGAAAGCCCAAGAAGGTGAGAAGCTCCACTTGCTTTAGTCCCCACATGGGTTTTACAATCTATAGCGAATTATGGATTGTTACTGGTTTTTTGTAGCATTTTTAGGAGTGAGAATTCTTTTGACTCTCCTCTCTTCTCCACTCCTCTCCAAGGGAACTTCAGATGCAGAGGCACAAAGGTGCAAACAAAGAGTCAGGCCAGAGCTAGAGCACACTGTGCTCCTGGGACAACACAGGACCTTGAAGGTTCAATGCTCTGCACGGCCAATAAAATGTGAGCATTCTCTCTGGACGTTGAGTGGTCAATGGCTTGTTTTCAGTGCCAGAATGGCGGCCGCACAATGAGGGAAGCTTCAGGAAGTTGGTGGAGCTCTATAAAAGAGGAACGGTTCACTGACTCACAATGCTTTCCCCACAAATGGCACTTCAATCACAAATAGAGGAAGATTTCTCTTTTTGTTATCATCCCTCTCCGGTTCCTCTCGCCTTATTAAGTTCACCTCATTCAGAGATTTTTCCCTCCAAAGTTCTACATCCCCATAGTAAGGCATGCCAGTTAGCTCAACCTGAGCAGCATGCCAATCAAGCCATTAGTCTGCCATGGTTGTAGAAAGTTAGAAGAGCCTGTAGGAGGATGGTATTGTCTACTGTACTCCATAGAGCCCATGATGTAGCCATCAAAGCCCTTTAGAATGATATACCTCATTTCATCAACTGAACCGGAGAATATTTGAAACATTCTCTTAGTAAGGGCTCCATTTTTTATTTTATTTTTTTAAATGTTATCCCCTTTTCTCCCCAATTTTCGTGGTATCCAATCGCTAGTAATTACTATCTTGTCTCATCGCTACAACTCCCGTACGGGCTCGGGAGAGACGAAGGTCGAAAGCCATGTGTCCTCCGAGGCACAACCCAACCAAGCCGCACTGCTTGTTTAACACAGCGCGCCTCCAACCCGGAAGCCAGCCGCACCAATGTGTCGGTGGAACCACCGTGCACCTGGCCCCCTTGGTTAGCGCACTGCGCCCAGCCCGCCACAGGAGTCGCTAGAGCGCGATGAGACAAGGAAATCCCTACCGGCCAAACCCTCCCTAACCCGGACGACGCTAGCCCAATTGTGCGTCGCCCCACGGACCTCCCGGTCGCGGCCGGCTGCGACAGAGCCTGGGGGCGAACCCAGAGACTCTGGTGGCGCAGAGTAAGGGCTCCATTTAACAAAATATTCTACACATGATTGAGGTACTACATTTGAGTCTTTGGCCTGTACCACTAATCTCCAGTATTTGAGAAGAACCGTATACTCCCCAGTGCATCCATTCCCAGCCGAGTGCAGTCTGACTGGGGGAATGAACTCTTCACGAGGCCTGATTAACAGCAGGGATGCAGCCGGCAGGTCACATTGAGACCACTCTGTCTTTGTTCATGTCTCCGCCTTTTCCCCCCTCTGCTTCTTCTGATTGTAGGAAGCAATTCTTGTAGGAAGCACATTGTTTCACACCAGAGGAAAGATCTAAGCTCGACCGAGTTCAACAGAGGCACGAGTTGGAGAAAAATGTGATTCCTCAATATGCCAGATTATGGATCCAAGTAATAAATGGCCCTAATTTATGAACGTTATGAGTAGAGAAGGTGCTTCACTCATCAATATCATCACCCTACTAGAACCACAATCTTCACGTTCCTCCATTTCCGTGTCAAAAGGCAGCTCATCCATTATATTCTGACACCTCAGGCAAGAGAGAGGTGAACTAACTTGTGGTTACACAATCCAGATGTGTGGATATATTAGAAGAGACAGGGTCATCCATTTGAGATCCTGTTGAGTCTCCGAGCTAAAGAGCTGCTACAGGATTAATAACCTTTAGAATGACAGTATTGCATCAAATGCATGTTTTAGGGAGCATCCATGTGAGATAGCTCTCTATTAAAACAATATAGAGACTTTTCACCCCTGACAATGACTCTCTGATACATTCAGAAGATGTTACCTGAAGGGTCTACCATGCTGAAATCATACCGTAGAGAAAACAAACAGAGTACCAATACAAACAGGAACACAAAGGATGAGGAGATACAAATCAGTATACTGGCATTACACAACCACAGAAATATGCCTTCTAGAAACAAGAGCATGCTCTTATCAATCAATGAACCCTGAAGTTATGCAACAAAGCTCGCTGAGAGCACTAGCCATGAAAATCTCTCTGAATTATCATACAACAAAAAAGATACAAGTCCAGGGAAAGACAAGAGATTGTCTGATTGACAGGAACTGACCCACTGCAGTTAGCATAGTACAAGAAACACAGGTAGTGTTCTTTTCTACAATGGTTTAGGTCATTTGTTTCTTTCCCTCCTTCTCCTGAAACTACGATCCCTGAAATTGAATCAGCTGTATGTATGTTTGTGGGCGATTTGATTCAACATTACTTTCCAGTCAAACACTGCACTATTTAACTTGAGAACAAATTATTTTCTGAAAAGTACAGCAACCAAGCCTGCATACCAGATAGCTTCCTATTGTAATGGGGAAATGAAATGGCTACAGTTGAAGATGGGAGTTTACATACACTTAGTTTGGAGTCGTTAACTCACGTTTTCTAACGACTCCACAAATTTCTTGTTAACAAATTATAGTTTTGGCAAGTCGGTTAGAACATCTACTTTGAGAAAGGCACGCAAGTCATTTTCCAACAATTGTTTACAGACAGATTATTTCACTTATAATTCACTGTATCACAATTCCAGTGGGTCAAAAGTTTACATACACTAAGTTGACTGTGCCTTTAAACAGCTTGGAAACTTCCAGAAAATGATGTCATGGCTTTAGAAGCTTCTGATAGGCTAATTGACATAATTTGAGTCAATTGGAGGTGTACCTGTGCATGTATTTCAAGGCCTACCTTCAAACTCAGTGCCTCTTTGCTTGACATCATGGGAAAATCTAAAGAAATCAGCCAAGACCTCAGAAAATAAATTGTACACCTCCACATGTCTGGTTCATCCTTGGGAGCAATTTCCAAATGCCTGAAGGTATCACATTCATCTGTACAAACAATAGTACACAAGTATAAACACCATGGGACCACGCAGCCATCATACCGCTCAGGAAGGAGATGGGTTCTGTCTCCTAGAGATGAACGTACTTTGAAGCGAAAAGTGCAAATCAATCCCAGAACAACAGCAACGGACCTTGTGAAGATGCTGGAGGAAACAGGTACAAAAGTATCTATATCCATGGTAAAATCAGTCCTATATTGACATAACCTGAAAGGCCGTTCAGCAAGGAAGAAGCCACTGCTCCAAAACCACCATAAAAATCCAGACTACGGTTTGCAACTGCACATGGGGACAAAGATCGTACTTTTTGGAGAAATGTCCTCTGGTCTGATGAAACAAAAATAGAACCTTTTGACCATAATGACCATCGTTATGTTTGGAGGCAAAAGGGGGAGGCGTGCAAGCCGAAGAACACCATCCCAACCGTGAAGCACAGGGGTGGCAGCATCATGTTGTGGGGGTGCATTGCTGCAGGAGGGACTGGTGCACTTCACAAATAGATGGCATCATGAGGGAGGGAAATTATGTGGATATATTGAAGAAACATCTCAAGACATCAGTCAGGAAGTTAAAGCTTGGTCGCAAATGGGCCTCCAAATGGACAATGACCCCAAGCATACTTCCAAAGTTGTGGCAAAATGGCTTCAGGGCAACAAAGTCAAGGTATTGGAGTGGCCATCACAAAGCCCTGACCTCAATTCTATAGAAAATTTCTGGGCAGAACTGAAAAAGCGTGTGTGTGCAAGGAGGCCTACAAACCTGACTCAGTTACACCAGCTCTGTCAGGAGGAATGGGCCAAAATTCACCCAACTTTTTGTGGGAAGCTTGTGGAAGGCTACAAGAAACGTTTGACCCAGGTTAAACAATTTAAAGGCAATGCTACCAAACACTAATTGACTGTATGTAAACTTCTGACCCACTGGGAATGTGATGAAAGAAATAAAAGCTGAAAGAAATTAATTGCTCTACTATTATTCTGACATTTCACATTCTTAAAATACAGTGGTGATCCTAACTGACGTAAGACAGGGAATTTTTACTAGGATTAAACGGCAGGAAATGTGAAAAACTAAGTTTAAATGTATTTGGCTAAGGTGTATGTAAACTTCTGACTTCAACTGTACATGACTCACATAAATGTTCATGAAAACTGCACTGGACTTATGGCACTTTTGTCATCTCTGTTTTTGTTTTGCAGGCACTGCTTCGACCGCCCACCCCCATGTTCTGATTTCTATGCTCTTCCTTTGCCTTGTGGGGCCTTGCAACAGAGGGCCTACGCTTGCCCAGCCTGAAGAGTGATGTCCTATAGCACCTGCTGGTTCTTCAAGCAACTCTTTTCTGTCCACAAAACTATCAGGACAAGTCTATCACCCTCAACTCTAAGAAGAATTGGGGGCAGGGAAAGGGGTGGTGGGGGGTACTGAGCCCAAGCTATCAGATTCTATTTCTCCATCTCTCACTCACTCACTCCCTTGCTCCCTATCTCTGCCCCCCGCCCACCCCCACCCCAAGTGTTTTTGATCATTTGCTTTCTAGAGCCCTGTCATACAGTAGCTGGTCTCCTCTGTGTAGCACACTTTGCATGACGTGTGGTGGTTGACGGGGAGCATGGTTCCAGTCTTAGACTTAAAGCCTCAGTCACTTCTCCATGGTGTGGTATTCCCATCCTCTCAGATCCAAGGTGACCACAGTCGTTAGTTCCATTACTGTGCAGCTACTTCTGGCTTTACTAATGAACAGGTGATGATAGTGAGGAAAGGCAGTGGCAGAGTTCCAAAAGTTGACTTCTATATGTTTCGAGTTAGGCAGATCCATTGAAGCCAGGTTAGCAAATTCACCCAAGATATTGTCACCTACAGTATCTGCAGCAAAACTCAATCTGAGGTTTTCCTTATAGAAACTAGGGAAAGGCCAAAATCATTACCTTTTTATTTGATGTTCATTTTGGCAAAATATGTTAAGTTAACAAAAATTGGACCAGAGTGAGGATTCAATTTCACCGTTCGAAACAGCACATATAATCAAAACAATCTGCTGTAAGCATCACAGTAATTATTTCACCTGGGAGGTTCTTTAATCCAAAGCTCTTTCAGGGGGTTAAGCAATTTTCCCAAGGTTACAGACACCGTGTCCCAGCTGGGATAAGAGTCCTCTGATCCCAAATCCCAATCCCATTCCCAATCCCGATCCCAATCCCCGGCCCCCAGCAGCTGCTCTACACGACTGTTAACTGGCAGGACTGGTCTGGTCTGCTTTTGAACAACAGACTCCCTCGCCTTTTAATGAAGTGCCAAATAATAACCTACTCTACAACGCTGCCAGGAAGCAAGGAACGAAAAGGAAGAAAGAAAGGAGAAACACATGACCTCTTGTTTGTAGTCTGGGTTACTCACATGCATTACTATACATTTCTATACACAAGACAAATCCCAATTATAGGCAGTGGTAGCAAGGAGGACAGTTCAATTAGACCAAAAACACTTTTTCAAGCAGAGACATGCTGTCAGCTCAGTAAATATACCACCATGTTCTGCCTACCAATAGTGCTCTCTTCTCTGACTGTTTAGCGCGAGACTGGTTTCGACCCTTTGACCGAGATCTTTGATTGACAGAATGTGCTATGCCTTTCCATCGTACTGGAATAATATTACTGTTTTGTTCAAATGTTTTTCTATTTTCATACATTTTTTTCTCAGGGTGCTGTGATAGAAGCCTGTACCAGAGCAATCTCTCTTTTGCGCATTTATTTAAGAAACACAAACATTTCTATTTGACAAGCATATTGTCATATACTGTATCTTTGCCCTCCCTGCCTATGTACAACACCACTATAGCCATGTATCCAGACTCAGTCCTTGCTTCGTCATTTTGGTTCTTTAGCCCCCTGTTGGGTACAGTTGCCTGTTTAGTTCACGCTTCCACACACAGGTGGTCATGGCTTTGATCATGATGTTCATTAAATCCCATGGCTAATCTCTCTCAGATGGGCCCTTCCCCTAGGCTGGGGCCTCTCACAGGCTCAGCTTATTGTCTAATTGGTTTAGATTGGAACCACACCCTTCCCCTCTCTACAACCATAAACCCCTTGTAGATCTATCTAACTATGTAACACGCTGCAATTGGGACCTGTAGAGCAGATGCCATCCAATCAGCATCCAGTTTGCTATTAGGTGTGGGAAGGATGTTGAAAACCGGTTTTTCGGTTGGTCTCTTAATCCAAATATGGTTTCAACTACAGTAAGAATGACTTTCACTACTAGACTGTTACCAATCATCCAACAAAAATGGTTTCATTGTGGCCAGGAAAGGAAATTGGAACTTAGTTTTGTAACCGGCTTGGTTTCAACCTAGAGTTCCAATATGTTACCTTCCCCCCATTGCTATTTCTCTCCCAGATTGAAAAGCAGTTTCCCAGCAACTCTGCCTCCCATCACAAGAAGCTCTTAATAAAAGAGCATCTCAAATCACAGTGGTAACTCACCCATACAAGCTCGCCTTGATTAAACATGTATTAAATCTTAGGGCACTGTGAAGTAATAATTTTGGTCACACAATGATTATTTCATACCCTCTCAGACAAAGATGTAGATTTCATTAATTCTCCTTTGAAATGAGACTCATTTTGCTCAGGGTGTCTCAACTAGTATTATACAGAGAGAGAGAGTTAGTAGGGGTAGGAGATGGGGGAGAGAGTTAGTAGGGGTAGGAGCAGGGGGAGAGAGTTATTTAGAGTTAGTAGGAGCTGGGGAAGAGAGTTAGTAGGGGTAGGAGCAGGGGGAGAGAGTTAATAAAGATAGGAGCTGGGGGAGAGAGTAGTGGTAGGAGCAGGTGGAGAGAGTTAGTAGGGGTAGGAGCTGGGAATGGGCATTCTAAGCCACAGGAGTTGGGCTGGATTGGGTCAAAATAAGGGGTTTATAAATCACTATTTTCCTTTCTGAGAAGCAAGTGTTAAAGGAGCCGAGCAATGTCTGTATCCACACTGTTCTTCATGAATGTATACCCACCATCTGCACCAGCCAAGCTGCCCCTCCAGGGGAGTTGAGCAAACCCAATATTTATGCGTAGAGTACAATTTGAGTCTTGGTCTCCCCAAACTGCCCACATTACTGCTAGTCCACCCTGATGATGGTTATCAGATGGATCCAAACTTCCAAAGACAAATATCACATGATCCAAAGCCTCCCAATATCAATGACCTCCATCAATCATCTGGCTTTGGTCCAAGACTTCTCTGTACGGGCACGCAAGGCTGCACTTTTGAAATTCCATTATGCTGCTGGAAAAATAAACCCTGAAAACAAGTCTCTTCTTGATATGAAATGGCTTTCCAGTGTATTGTGACAATTTTTTTGTCGTCTGATTCTTGTCTAGCTGGTTGTCCAAAGCTTATTTTTTTAATGCAGTGTGGAAAATAGCTGTTTCTTTTGTGGTCGTAAACAAAATAGAAAATGTAGTCTGCAGAACAATACGTCATTGACACGTGAGAGCTTTCGCGCATTCTCCTCCTATAGAACATAGCCTACAGCCCTACAGCCCTAACCATATCAGGTTAATCGAGATTGTATAGGGACAAGCTCAAACTGAAATGGTAAACCAATACATTATGCTCCAAGAGCAAAAAACATTTTCCTTAATGGTCTTTTCCAGCAAAGCTTACGCAAGAAACACTATTCTCAATCCTCTTCTTCATTACATCACAAGGCCTGAGTAATGTTCCTATGCACTTGTTAGCATGTCCCACTGGTATTTGTTCCGAGAAGGACGTACCACTTTTGTGTTCAGCACCTTTTCCACTTGTCAAAATTGTGCATTTGGCTGGGAGTGTGTACGGAGTAGGAATCAGCAGAGGGCTAAATGTGTAGGACTGGCAGGGACAAGAAAAGGGAGTCTAGTAGCTAGCAAGCTAGTGATGAAAATGCCAGCTTAGCCAGGGGTCACTGTCTCGCTCCAGCTGTAGGCAGTCCCCATAACCAGTCAGTCAAAACCACTAGGTTTTTAATCTTCGATGTTGCTGTCACTTTCTCTCAGCTCTTGACAAGCTACAGTAAATCCCCTTTTCAAACGTAACATGACCCGCCAAGGAGAAAGAAAAACGACTAGCTAGCATGCAATACATTCCATAGTTTTACCTTATGCATCTAAGCCCTATAATACAGACAGATTGAGGGTGTCTGCAGGATCAAGCCCAATGCATTCACACATATCCACCGGCTGGGCCACCCAAAGGATAACTAGATTTCCCATGGGACTTGAGAATGATCTGTCATTATCTCACAGACTCAAATGAGACCTTCAGGCTTCAGAATAGAGAAGGCTCCTCCTCCCATTGATTGGATCCACCACCAATACCATTCAGACAGTCGAAGTAGAGTTCCAGAGTGTGTAGGCTTACATGCCATTACAACAGTGTTACTTACTAGGTCACAAGCAAACTGCAGTTTAAAAAATGTATTACAGCTGAACTTCTTCACTTCTGTCTAAGGTGTGTGCTCATATTACTCACCAGGCCAAATGTACAGTCCCTGTCTCTGTTTTGATGTTGAACTGGACAAAAAAACAAACATAAATAAATAAATGAATTAAACAACTGTCAGAAATGGTTGAAATACTGTGTACATATTTGAACTTTTGGTTTCTAATTTATAAAATATAAGCTTTGGCTCTTGGAGTACTTATTTTATTTTTCCTTTCATGCGTAGCTTTGTGTTTTTATTTTCTATTTCTGTAAAGTGTGTAAATATATCTTTATGATAATAAGTAATATTAAAAATCGTATTTTAAGAATCCATTGTGTTTTGTCCTCTTTGCTAAGGTCCCTCTGAAACGAGGCATGTTAATGGATGTTACTACTAACAGCAGTATTGCAGTATTGCAGAGGAAACTGGGTGAGATAATTATCATATGTACATGAATTATAATATAATTATAGTATGTGCATGAAATTATAATATAATTATAATATGTATATTTACATTTGACATTCGAAGGATATTCGCGTCAGCCCTGTCCTCAGCTCCTGTGTTTAGCCGTGTTTAGCAGTCTTGAAACTCTGCTATAACAGAGAACCAACTTTGGTCCCAAGGGAAGGCTGTAATAGGCAATGCCAAGTTATAGGACACATACAGCACAAAGAAATACAGCCACATCTCTGTTGGAATGCTATATTAAACCCATGACCATCAAGTAACACCTTGCACTTTGGCCCCTATAGCTTAAACTCCTTATTAAGCATAATGCATATTAATATGGTATAAATGCTGAGTATGGAGATCATGGATAAATCCAGCCATATAAGCATTTAGCAATCATGCAACTTATTGCTAACCCTGGTTCTAAGATTATTATGGACACTCAGCTGCTGGATAAAGGAATCCTGCTAAAGCAATTACAGTTGACGTATTGAGTCATAACATTTCTCTTTCTCCATGAAAACTTTGCATATTATTCAAGTCGCCTTAGGCTTAAAGCTGCTCTCTTCTGGCTTATAAAAACCATAACGTCTTGAGACTGGTTTATATGACAACCGACATCAGCAAACCCTGCTTTGGTGCTGTCCTGTAATTGACCCTTATGAACCCATATGAATACTATTATCACAATAATAAAGTGTTTTACTTATAGTATTTTCTTTGGTCTCAATTAAAGTGACATCGCTGACTCCAGTGAAGTTCAATTGACAATTGACTTGTAACGTAAGAGACTACTTTAACCCTCAAAGTGAACTGTTGTACATAATGAGGAACAATATGTGAAATTATGAGTTTTTTTATAGAGTGCCCCTTTAAGTGTCTATCATGGCCTCACCTATCATGAAAGGAGTCTTTGAGAAGACCTCTGATGGGAGTTTGTGGGTGAATAAGTGAAGGGAAACATCTAAAGTTCTGTGTGGGAGCAACTCTCCTTCCACTACGCCTAGTGGGACCACTCTGGGAAGTCTGGTTAGCATGCAGTGTTGACACGTCATGACAGACAGCAGGTAGCCCCTCTGTGTTGTGACACCCCCCAAAAGCTGCCCAAGGTTATGTCATCAACCCCGGGTCAGCTGTATAATTGGACTCGGGGTCACTGGGGCGATATGGAGCATGACAATGAGGCTATAGAGTTACAGTGCAGTGCAGGGCAGAGAGCGTCGCCAGTGGAGCGTTACAGCCACCCCAGACGGCCCCTTTGAATGGGTCAAGGTTCAGTTCAAAGAGTGGCTCCAGTCTGTTCACTGTCATTGCTGGAATGTGTGTCACTGCTACTGCCTCCCAATCACAGAAGTGGTGAGGGGCTAAGAGAAGAGAGGGAGCGAAAGGCGCATCAGCTTCAATCGTGAGAGAAAAACGTCTGAGCCATAGAACATGATGAGCAAGGCACCATGGGTAATGAGTGTCAGATGCTGGCTCCCTTATGGTTCTCTTAGTTATTGACAACATCCCGACAGCAAGAAAGGGAAGGCAGGGGAATCAACAGTGGAGTGCTCAGCTAGCTATGGAATAGAGAGGAGATAGGTTGCAGGAGGCGGAACATCTGGACTGCTCTTGGCAGTCCAGATGTACCAGGATCACTTCTTCTGCCACATAAAATCCCTTTACTGCAGTTGACTGGCCACCAACAAAGCCCTCAGAACCACTGACAGACCAAATCATGTATTCTATCCAGTCCAACGCTCTATTTCACTGGAACTAAGATCTCACTAATTTGTGATCAAGTGGATCTGGCCAGATTGCTCACTGATGGACTGGCTCCGGTTCAAAGCTAAAAAAATCAGGGGGAACTAAAGAGAAAACAACACCACGGGAAATGAATTACACAACGGCCTGTGAGAGGTGCCACTTGGATGTGGTGAGGGGTGGTGTGGGGGTTGTGTCTGCGTCTTTTCCGAGGTGAAGAGAAAACACTGCAGATTACAAATCGAGAGCCCGGTGCCAGGTAAGAGGCAGGAACAACAGGCTGTCTAATGCACTTCAGCTGTGTTAACAGCAGCAGCCTCTGCAGCAGGCCACGGATCACTGGATTGGTCATAAAAACAAGGTCAGCTCAAACACTGGACAGCCAGGGAGGGGTAAGGGGAAGGGGGTGTGGTAGGGAGGAGGAGACTGGGAGAGGAGAGAGGGTGACTTTTGGCTTCTTCTGTTGTTAATGGTAGACTCAACGATATGACATAATATAAAGCAGGGCGACTTCCTTATTACAGACATCATCAACCAAAGAAGTCAAATCTGCCAAGACTGACACAATTCTGTCTTCATAAGGAGTCCTTCCTTTGAGAATAGCCAATAGTGGCTGTCTTGGCAGATTTGATGATTTATTTAAGCAGGAAGTTGCCTTGCAGTGCATGATGACTTTATACTGATGAGTCTACTTTTAAGGTGGAGTGTGTAGGAGATAGGAAGAGAGTTTTTGCACAATCTTTTTTGACTCATTTCATATGCTGCTGCTACTGTTTATTAACTATCCTGTTGCCTAGCCACTTTATTCCTAGTTATATTTATATGTACTTATCTACCTCAATTACCTCATACCCCTGCACATCGACTCAGTACTGGTGTCACGTTCTGACCTTAGTTCCTTTGTTTTGTCTTTTGTTTTAGTATGGTCAGGGCGTGAGTTGGGTGGGTTGTCTATGTTAGTTTTTCTATGATTTTCTATTTCTGTGTTTGGCCTGATATGGTTCTCAATCAGAGGCAGCTGTCAATCGTTGTCCCTGATTGGGAACCTTATTTAGGTAGCCTGTTTTCTGTTGGGTTTTGTGGCTGGTTATTTTCAGTCTTTGTGTGGCTGCACCAGACAGAACTGTTTTCGGTTGTTTCTTTGTTGTTTTGTTATTCAGTGTTCAGTTTTGATTATTATTAAATATCATGAACACTTTCCACGCTGCACCTTGGTCCTCACCTTCTTCCACTGACAACAGCCGTTACAACTGGTACCCTGTGTATATATCCAAGTTATCGTTATTCATTGTGTATTTATTATTACTTTTATTATTACGTGTTTTACTTTTCTATTATTTCTCTGCATTTTTGCGAAGGGCTCGTAACTAAGCGTTTCACTGTTAGTCTACACCTGTTGTTTACGAAGCATGTGAATACAATTTGATTTGATTTGACAAGTTCCTTTGAAGTCAGAGAGCACTTCTAAAACGGTAGGGTGAGAACGCCGTGGGGTGTCGGGTGGTTTTGAACTCATTTCCCTCGTCACTGAGCCAGAACTGTCCTCCAGGATTAAACCGCACACTGTACAGCTCAGCAACATTAGCCCTACATCCCAGACTGGGAACAAAGCAAGTGCAGTGGCCCATAAGCTAATGTATTCAGGGTCATACCTTTCCCTTCATTATATTGTTACACATTTGTGATGCGAGGGGACAGAGAAAGTCACCTTCCCCAGGCCTTGTCTAAAAGCACATTTTGGGGGCATTCGGAAGAATGGACAATTCCTTCCCCCGACTGTTGGTGCCTGTCTCTTTCTGTTTGTCTGTCGGCTGTGGTCAGAATAGCGTGGAAGAGTGGTGTCCAGAGAGGCCCGAGGTTGTTTGGGGACGATGCACACAGTGCTGCAATCTTTACGCTTACATTTCTGGCAGTAAACACGAGTCCCCTAGGGGATCCAGTGACATTGGAAAATGGAGCAAGGCCCTTGGGCTGTGCTGTCACGTTTAAAATAACAAAATAACTTTTTATAGAGGTGTTTCCTGTTGTTGTTGTTGTTGTTGGGAGTCTTGTAAGATTAACACTTCTTGGTTTTCAAAACGTTGTTTTTAGCAGGATGACACAAACAACATTTGAGGTGAGACAAGATCAACATTTGAGGTGTCCGTTTGTCCTTGAGTTCCATGAAGCAGGCCTATTTATACACCCCAGAGGCAGCCCATGCACAAACCAACGAAGAAGATGGGAGGAAGTCAGATCGCTAGGGTGTCACTCACAAAGCTAAGTTTATCAGTTGTGCGCAGGGTAGAGATTACCCGATAGAAAGATTGTTGATGCATAGCCTACACCAGTAAACCTATCTCCCCCACCCACCCAACTCCAAAACAACAATTAAATAAACTACTTGCTTCTGATCAGGGGTAGCCTTGCTGTATTATCTTGTTAGGGCCAGTTAAGAGGCCATGTCTGGAAGGCCCACTACGGGGATGTTAACTACCCGGACGCTACAGACAGACAGGAAACAAATAGGCAGGTAGAGAGAGAGAAAGACAAGACTAATCTCTCAAGTGGGAAATTCTTATCCTTTCTCCTCCTATAAAGGGTTTGAATGGGAATTTTTGTTCAAGCCCACTGGAGTTTGCAATATTTTGGGAGCTTGTTTGACCAAAATTAGGAAGCGAAGTTGTCAGGGCATGGCGAGGCAGTGAATTGTCTCTGTTCCCGCTTTTATGTTTTTTTGTCCTTTTTAACTGCCAACAGTGCAAATTCACTGCAAGGGCAGATCTAATGGAAGTATATGTGCAGCTTCATGCTGAAATAGTGGAACAATGACAATCCATAAAAGAACAGGGAAAAAACAAAGCACAAGGGAGGGAGAGAGGCAAGGTAGTGGCCTAATAGATATCAGCACAGTGATCTTAAAACACAATCCCTGAATAGGCTCCTTGGAGAGGAGATGTTGAGCTTTTAAATCTCAATAGTGCTCCCCCACAATGACAACATTACCTCAAGCTGCTGGAGTGCATTGGGTTACTTGGAAAGTTGTGTAGTAGTAGCTACTTGAACAATCTTGTCTTTGGAGCTTAATTCATTTGATGAGACAGAAACAGGTTGCCTTAGTGAATACTGTATGGATCATAAATGCATTAGCTTTTGGATGGAGACATTACTGAGCGAAGCAGCACATATTTGGGCAATGTCCAGACGGCTCTAATCCACCAGCATGGATTAGATGAACCCTATTAAAACTGTAATAGCACATTTCCCTAAATCACTGCCAAAGCAGTCCTCTTTAACAATCTTTTGAAGATGTGCACTAAGACCCTGTTAACTGCCAGGCTGTTCCTGATGTCTTAATAATGCAGGTCAACTCTCAGGCTTCACAAACCAGCTGCAGAGAGAAGAGATAGAGGGAACAAGAACACAAGGAGAGAGAGAGAGAGAGAGGGAGAGAGGGAGCTAAGAGCAGAGAGAGAAAGAGAAAGAGGGGGAGAGAAAGGGAGCTAAGAGCAGAGAGAAAGGGGAGAGAGATGGGGTGAGAGGGAGCTAAGAGCAGAGATAGAGAGGGTGAGCGAGAGGGTGAGCGTGAGGTGCAAAGAGAGGGGAAGTGAGAGGTGGAGAGAGAGGGGAAGCGAGAGGTGGAGAGAGAGGGGAAACGAGAGCGAGAGGTGGAGAGAGAGGGGAAGCGAGAGGTGGAGAGAGAGGGGGAGCGAGAGGTGGAGAGAGAGGGGAAACGAGAGCGAGAGGTGGAGAGAGAGGGGAAGCGAGAGGTGGAGAGAGGGGGGGAGCGAGAGGTGGAGAGAGAGGGGGAGCAAGAGTGAGAACGAGAGGGGGAGAGAGAGGGGGAGAGAGAGCTAAGAGCAGAAAGGGGGGAGAAAGAGGGGAGAGATAAGGAGAGAGAGGGGTAGAGAGTGAGCTAAGAGCAAAGAGAGCGAGGGGAGGAGAGAATATCATGCCAATAAAGTAGTTTGAATTGAATTTGAATCTAACTGAGTGAGAATGAGAGAGAAGGAGCAAGTAAAAACATGGAGTGGGCCCAGAAACCAGCCGGTTCCCTCCTCTTTCTATCGCTTTCTCTCTCTCTCACTCACTCCCTCCTTCTCTTATCTGTTAGCACAGCCAGCTGAGCAGCACACAGGCAGAAGTAGAATTTTCATGCCCAGCCAAGCTTTCCTGGCAGCTTTCCCCCACTAAGGAGAAGACTGTAGACCCATCTACACCTCAGTATGAAGCCAATGCTGCAAGCATCAACATCAGTCAGGAAGCAGCAGTGGCAGGCGCATCGTTTATCGACCAGATGTCTCAGTGGTCTGGTCTGAGCCACTGATTGCCTTGGAAATGGCAAACAACCACTCTAATCAGGCCAAGCTGAACTGTACTGAGCTGGCTCTGATGTTTTCTCTTAATATTGTCCAGTTCCAGCAACTATGGTGCATGCGTAACCAGGCCAGAACAATACAATTTCGCTTGGCTCTCTAGTATGGAAATTAGACAGCCACTATGTGTGTACTGCATTACACTGTATACAAGAGTGCAAATATGAGCCATATGCAAATAAAGAGAATTGTTCTTTCTCCCACAATCCCACTGGAGAAAAATTAGCATTTTCTCATTTCTACCTTTAGGTCTTTAATTCATAGAAAATCTATATATGGTATGGTAATATCAGGCAGGCTTCTAACTGTGACTGGTTTGGGAGGTGATGTATGAAGTTGGAGTCCCTGTGGTAAATCAAAGTGGTGTCTTACCTGTTAATTATTTTCTCTGAATTGTTTATCAAACCCAAACCCTGAAAACCTTCCTTTCCTCCCCCACTCTAGGTGTGTGTGATGTGAGCGCAGGGTTAGTAAACACAGAAGGGAGGAATATACACAGCAGACTACACAGAAGACATGCTTGGCTTGCTAAGGGCTAGCTTAGGCAACTCGCTCGTTATCTCTCCCAGAACCATCTTCTTGACCCTAACCAGTCAGGCTTCAAGACAGGTCACTCAAACGACACTGCTCTTCTCTGTGTCACGAAGGCTCTCAGCACTTCAAAAGCTGACTCTCTCACCTCTGTTCTCATCCTCCTAGAACTATCCGCTGCCTGCGACACAATGAACCATCAGATCCTCCTCTCCACCCTCTCAGGGCTGGGTGGCTCAGGCTCTGCACACTCTTGGATTGCATCCTACCTGGCAGGCCGCTCCTACCAAGTGATGTGGAGAGGATCTGTGTCTGCACCAAGTACTCTCACTACTGGTGTCCCCTTGGGCTCGGTTATAGGCCCTCTCCTCTTCACAAGCCA
This sequence comes from Salvelinus fontinalis, assembly GCF_029448725.1. Taxonomy (NCBI): domain Eukaryota; kingdom Metazoa; phylum Chordata; class Actinopteri; order Salmoniformes; family Salmonidae; genus Salvelinus; species Salvelinus fontinalis. The sequence continues at coordinate 59,660,336 of NC_074670.1, read as the reverse complement.
GTCAAAACTCACATCCACCACAAGACCATGGTGCCTGCTTTTAGGCTATGCTCAAACCCTACCCCCCAACCCGAGCACTCTGTTCTACCACCTCTGGTCTCTTGGCCTTCCCACCCCTATGGGAGGGCAGCTCCTGCTCGGCCCAGTCCAAGCTCTTCTTTGTCCTGGCACCCAAATGGTGGAACCAGCTTCCCCCTAAAGCTAGGACAGCAGAGTCACTGCCCATCTTCTGTAAGCACCTGAAACCCTACCTCTTCAAAGAGTATCTTAAATAATCCCCCTCCTCATCACGACCCCCCCCACTCCCGAGAAAAACGTTCCTGAACCACTACTTGCACTTGACTCCCCACATACCGTGGAGGTACATCCTGGAATAATAGTCTCATTATCAGAGGCATGGTTTCAACACAACCAAGTTAGCCTGGCTGGTGAACTGAGCCAAGCTCCTGAGTTCTCAGAGTTTGTAGGGTTCCTGGAGAATGGATCGGTCCACCGCGGGGCAGGCAGCTGCTGCCAAGGCCACAGAACAGGGGTGCTGCCGCCCAAATCTAGCCAATCACAGCTCAGAATGACACAGAGGAATTATCAAAATGTACACGCACAGAGATCAGGGTAGCACTGCAGAGGGGCTATTTGGCAGGTTAGCTGGACCTGTTCTCCAAAGGTCATGTGTGTGTTAACAATCACGTAAAAAGTGGAGAAAACCACAACATAATCTAGAATTGTATTGGAAATCGTTACAACGTCATTACCGTTACAATGTCATTAAATATTTTATGTATCTATCTGTTTGTGTTCAGCATTGTCTACGACATTTTGGGAAGTCAATATTGACAAGCCTAATATTCTGGAGTTAACTATTCACAGCTGTAAACTTGGCTACAGTAATAGTCACACACTTACCAAGATATGAATAATGTTCATCACGCTGCAGTTGTATCCATTCAAAGCACTTCAACTCAATAGCCTCACAGTGTATGGTGAGAAAATTTCCAAGGTTTTGAAAATTAACAGCCAACTCACTTTTCTTTCTTTGCCCAGGAACATTTATCCACATGGGGGCCATCTCCTCTACAGCTCTTCTAGTTGTGTAAACATAACGTCTGGTACATTAACAGCCTGAACTATTGTAAATGTAATCTCATTCCAAGGGGGACACACTGTAAAAACCAGGCCAGACACTTTAAAAATTCCCAAGCATGTTTGGCTCTGGCTCAAACCCTGACATAAACAAAACAGCTGATCAGAAAGCTCCAGAGACACATACAGTCCACAGTTTAGTGGATATATTCCCTTCACATTATTCCTGTATATAGTAGAAGGATTTGTTACATTTACTACCACAATGATTAAAATAGAGCTTCAAAAATGGTGTGTGTATGTTTTGTTAATGTGATTAACCTCCAGTACCTATGTGGTCCCAGTAAGCTGTAAGCAGTAAGGACCTCATACAACAGTGGCTCTAGTCTCGCTGGCTCCTCTCCATGGACTTTGCCATGTGCCAACAACACAATTCAAAAGGCAACAAGGACAGAAACACAAACAAACCCAAATGCCCTGTGAATTAGTCTTGGTCAACATCTGCTGGACAACAATGCTGCTCTATGCCTGACTTGGGTATCTGACACGTTATTAACCCATTCGTTACACTTCATTTACAGTCGGGTAAACAGGCAAAAGCTTAAGGTGGCCACAACAGAAAGCCTAAGATAGAGATCTGCTGCTGTTCATGACCACTATTAAGGGTCATTCCCAGACTAATTTTGTGGACCTCAGGAAGACTAAATCAAATCAAATTCATTTTTATTTGTCACCGAAAACATCAGAAGCAGACTTGACCGTGAAATGTTTACTTACGAGCCCGTTCCCAACGTTGAGGTAATTGAGGTAATATGTACATGTAGGTAGGGGTGAAAGTGACTAAGGAAACAGGATAGACAATAAACAGAGTAGCAGCAGCGTGTGTGAAAGAGTGTCTAGATATGAGTGTGTGTGGCATCAACGTGCAGGTGTGTGTGTGTGTGTGTGTGTGTGTGTGTGTGTGTGTGTGTGTGTGTGTGTGTGTGTGTGTGTGTGTGTGTGTGTGTGTGTGTGTGTGTGTGTGTGTGTGTGTGTGTGTGTGTGTGTGAGCATATGTAGTGTGTGTGTGTGTGTGAGCATATGTAGTGTGTGTGTCAGTGGAGGATCCTCAGAGGAGGAAGGGATGGAGCATCCTCCTCAGCAAATTTATTTGTATTTTTATGTGAAGCATCACAAAAGTTATCCTTTTTAGATAAAACTACAGTATACTAAATACATTTACGTCACCAAATAATTGATTAAAACACACTGTTTTGCACTCTGTAGGGTAGCACAATGGTGTAGCCGGGGAACAGTTAGTTTCCGTCCTTCTCTGGGTACATTGACTTCAATACAAAAGCTTGAAAACTCATGGTTCTCACACCCTTCCATAGACTTACACAGTAATTATGACAACTTCCAGAGGACGATAGCTAGCTGGCTATGGCTATCCAAAACTGGAACTCTTCCAAGTCAAGGGAAGCTTTTGGTTTTACTAATTTATTGCCACTGGAGCATGCCAGTGTAACTGCTAAACTGCTTGATAACTATACACTTCACTGAATGATTGTTTCGGGTTTACTAACATGTTAGTTCTAGTAGCTATGTTGACTATGACATTAGCTAATATGGTGACAACAATGCAGGCTGTAGTGGTTTTAACAGTTATAATATGAAGGTTTCGCATCGAAGGGTTTTTTCGCCTAGTCACAGACAAGCGAAGGGAAAAGGTAAGAGGAGGAGAGCGCATAGATGTGAGAAGGAATTATACAATGTGCAAAGTGATTGTGCTGTTTGTATGTGGCTGCTATGAAAGTGAACTGTGTTTGTGTGTGATCAGGGGAGCATCCATTCTGCCAATTCTGTTGAAAAAACATTTCTTAAAACGGAAGCAAATGAAACAAACAGGGATAAACATACCTGAATTTGTCCAATAGAAACTCTTGTTTGCAACTGTTGGACTAATGATTACACCCTAGATCAGCTAGATGCAGGCAAAGGTGTACAAGTCGATATTGAATGTGTCACTGTCTGTCACCCTGTCTGTCACTCAAACTTTTCTCTAGACCTGTGAACCTGCGTTGTATACTTTCATTCATAGGCTAGGTTGTCGCAAACTCATGATGGGTATAGGAAAAATTTGAGTATCATGTAGTAGCCTAAACCTATCTACAGTTGAAGTCGGAAGTTTACATGTACTTAGGTTGGAGACATTACAGTTTTTATGATTGCTGACACACTACAATTTCACTTTTCCCACAATTAGCAAAACCTTACACTCAAGGAGCAAAACACAAGGCTAGATTTGCACAACTGTAAGCACATTGTCAGCTTCACACTATTTGCAAAACATTACACACAGTGATTTGCAAAACACTAAACACACTTGTATACATCAGACACAGAAGTATATCATGATCTCACTTCCTTGCAATTCAAAAGCACTGACTGTCAAATTACCACACCTATGAGCCAATCTGTTAAACACAGCCATCAGGTGCACAAACACATTATTGCTAAATTGTAGACACACCGATCAGGTTAAAGCACTATAAAAATGCAGGAGGTAGGTTCACCTGCCTTCAACCAAAATGGAAGGAGTCAGAAGAAGAGTGAGGGTGAGAGGAGGAGTACACAGAGAAGGAGGTAGAGGAAGAGGCAGAGGCAGAGTCAGAGGTCGAGGAAGACCTGAAGCAGGAGGAGAATGTGCACAAAGAAGAAGATGACCAAACTTATCAAATGACATTCGTGCAACACTAGTGGACCATGTTGTGAACCACGGATTGACGCTGAGGGAGGCTGGACTGAGAGTTCAGCCAAATCTTAGCAGATATACAGTGGCATCTGTCATAATGTCACTTTCCGACAGGAAAACAGGTAAAAGAAGATCTGTCTACAGTTACAGTAATCAGCCGCTTATTGTATGCACCATATCCGCACTTGTGATACCCCTTCCTGTGACATTGTACAGTAAGTTACATGTATTATTCTCTACATAGGATTGAGGGTCGGGAACGACAAGGAGGAAGGGGGCCCATATTCCCTCAAGAACAAGAGAGAGAGATAATAGACATGGTTTTGGCCAATAATGCTATCAGGCTCAGAGAACTACAAGCCAACATTATCGGTGACCATGCCATTTTCAATAATGTCCATCAGGTCTCTCAGTCAACACTGGCACGCATCCTGAAAAGACATCAGGTTCAAATGAAACAACTTTACCGAGTGCCTTTTGAGCGGAATTCAGAGAGTGTCAAACGGCTGCGGCATGAGTATGTGGAGGTTTGTATTGTTCACTTTAGCACTGTGATGTTGCATACTGCACACATTACTTTTTACATTGACTGTATACTAGACCTATCCTGAACTATACAATCTTGTCTTTCACTGTATTTCAGGGAGTTTTGCAGATGGATGCTGAGGAAATCCTGCATGAATTCATATACTGTATACTGATGAGGCAGGGTTCAACCTCACAAAAGCAAGAAGGCGAGGCAGAAATATCATTGGCCACAGGGCTATAATCAATGTCCCAGGGCAACGTGGGGATAACATCACTCTTTGCGCTGCCATTTCACAGCATGGGGTTGTCCTCTGTCATGCCAAAATGGGCCCTTACAACACACCTCACATTCTCACATTTTTGGACCGATTGCACCACATCGTCACAGTAGGTAATGAAATGCACCAGATGCAATACACGGTCTTCTGGGACAATGTGTCATTCCACCGCTCTGCTTTGGTCCAGAACTGGTTTCAACACCATCCACAGTTGACAGTACTATACCTTCCACCATACTCTCCGTTTCTAAACCCTATCGAAGAGTTTTTCTCTGCATGGCGGTGGAAGGTTTACGATCTCCAGCCCCAGGCTCAGGTACCCCTCATTCAGGCCATGGAGGACGCCTGTGACCAAGTCGACGCCGCAGCTGTGCAAGGATGGATTTGACATTCAAGACGGTTCTTCCCGCGTTGTCTTGCTAATGACGATATTGCTTGTGATGTTGATGAAATTCTCTGGCCAGATCCAGCTAGGCGAAGAGATAATGTATAGTATGTTTACTGTAGTATTTTCTGTACAATATTGTCAGTTTTTTTCTGATTATTTTTTATGTTTGTTGTTGTTGTTATTTACTGTAATTGTAACCTGTACTGGATACAGTATTTTAAGTTTGTCTGTTGTTTGCTGAGCTAACAGTGTTATGCACACTACTGTAGTAGCATGAAAACTGGGACATGTTTTGTTGTGATTCTCCATGTTGACATGTTGACTGATTTGTGTATATGGAGAGAAATAAATGATATTTTCCTCAGTCTGCAGCGTTGGTCTTGTGTAGTGTTTGTATAGTTGCACTTTCTCTGTGTACTTCATTTACACTACTCTAATCACTGACAATTAGACTTGCTAAGAGTGTTTTAGGTTAGCAACAGCAGTGTGTAACTGGTTCAAAAAGATTGAAGTCATATGAAATGTGTGTTTCGTATGGTAACAAAATATTATTTTTATGAAGTCGTGTATAGTTTTGACAAAAGTGTTCCATTTTGCAAATGATCTGAAGTGTTGTGTTACTTTGGTGTAGGGTTGTGCTAATTGTGTGTAGTGTTTTGACAAACCGGGCCCTGTTTTCAAAATTGTGCTTAAACAATTGAAAAAAACTGTAAAACAAATTTGTCAACCACTCCACAAATGTCTTGTGAACAAACTATAGTTTTGGCAAGTCGGTTAGGACATCTACTTTGTGCATGACACAAGTAATTTTTCCATCAATTGTTTACAGACAGATTATTTCACTTATAACTCACTACATCACAATTCCAGTGGATCAGATGATTGCATACGCTAAGTTGACTGTGCATTTAAAAGGCTTGCAAAATTCCAGAAAATTATGTCATGGCTTTAGAAGCTTCAGATAGGCCAATTGACATAATTTGAGTCAATTGGAGAAGAACCTGTGGATGCATTTAAAGACCTACCTTCAAACTCAGTGCCTCTTTGCTTGACATCATGGGAAAATCAAAAGAAATCAGCCAAGACATCAGAAAATAATTGTACACCTCCACAAGTCTGGTTCATCATTGGGAGCAATTTCCAAATGCCTGAAGGTACCACGTTCATCTTTACAAACAATAGACCACAAATATAAACACCATGGGACCATGCAGCCGTCATATCGCTCAGGAAGGAGACGGGTTCTGTCTCCTAGAGATGAACGTACTTTGGTGCAAAAAGTGCAAATCAATCCCAGAACAACAGCAACGGACCTTGTGAAGCTGCTGGAGGAAACAGGTACAAAAGTATCTATATCCACAGTAAAACGGGTCCTATATCGACATAACCTGAAAGGCCGCTCAGCAAGGAAGAAGCCACTGCTCCAAAACTGCCATAAAAAATCCAGACTACGGATTGCAACTGCACATGGGGACAAAGATCGTACTTTTTGGAGAAATGTTCTCTGGTCTGATGAATCAAAAATAGAACTGTTCGGCCATAATGACCATCGTTATCGGGGGTGGCAGCATCATGTTGTGGTTGTGCATTGCTGCAGGAGGGACTGGTGCAGTTCACAAATAGATGGCATCATGAGGGAGGAAAATGATGTAGATATATTGAAGCAACATCTCAAGACAGGAAGTTAAAGCTTGGTCGCAAATGGGTCTTCCAAATGGACAATGACCCCAAGCATACTTCCAAAGTTGTGGCAAAATGTCTTAAGGAAAACAAAGTCAAGGTATTGGAGTGGCCATCACAAAGCCCTGACCTCAATCCCATAGAAGATTTCTGGGCATAACTGAAAAAGCATGTGCGAGCAAGGAGGCCTATAAACCTGATTCAGTTCCACAAGCTCTGTCAGGAGGAATAGGCCAAAATTCACCCAACGTATTGTGGGAAGCTTGTAGAAGGCTACCCGAAATGTTTGACCCAAGTTAAACAATTTAAAGGCAATGCTACCAAACACTAATTGAGTGTATGTAAACTTCTGACCCACTGGGAATGTGATGAAAGAAATACAAGCTCAAATAAATCATTCTCTCTTCTATTATTCTGACATTTCACATTCTTAAAATAAAGTGGTGATCCTAACTGACGTAAGACAGGGACTTTTTATTATGATTAAATGTCAGAAATTGTGAAATACTGAGTTTAAATGTATTTGGCCAAGGTGTATGTAAACTTTCGACTACAACTGTATGTTACGTTGAGCTGGTTGAATGGAATATGAATGACAGTCATCCAATATGCTGTAATAGAAATAAGGCCATGCCACTGGTGGGTGTGTGTGTATGTTTGTGATGGAGTGTCAGTGTAGTATGTGTGAGTGTGTGGCTAGAGTCTAGTAAGTGTGCATAGAGGCAGTGCAAGAGAGTAAGTGCAAAATAAGTATAAAACATTTAGAAAGAAATAAAGCGGGTCAATGCAATAGTCCGGGTAGCCACTTGATAAACTGTTCAGCAGTCTTTTGGCTTGAGGGTAGAAGCTGTTCAGGAGCCTTTTGGTCCCAGACTTGGCGCTCCTATACTGCTTGCCGTGAGGTAGCAGAGAGAACAGTCTATGACTAGGTTGGCTGGAGTCTCTGACCATTTTTAAGGCATTCCTCTGACACCGCCTGGTGTCGTGGCCCTGGATGGCAGGGAGCTCGGCCACAGTGATATACTGGGCTGTACATTAGTGGCCAAAAGTTTTGAGAATGACACAGATATTAATTTCCACAAAGTTTGCTGCTTCAGTGTCTTTAGATATTTTTGTCAGATGTTACTATGGAATACTGAAGTATAATTAAAAGCATTTCATAGGTGTCAAAGGCTTTTATTGACAATTACATGAAGTTGATGCAAAGAGTCAATATTTGCAGTGTTGACCATTCTTTTTCAAGACCTTTGCAATCTGCCCTGGCATGCTGTCAATTAACTTATGGGCCACATCCTGACTGATGGCAGCCAATTCTTGCATAATCAATGCTTGGAGTTTGTCAGAATTTGTGGGTTTTTGTTTGTCCACCCGCCTCTTGAGGATTGACCACAAGTTCTCAATGGGATTAAGGTCTAGGGAGTTTCCTGGCCATGGACCCAAAATATCGATGTTTTGTTCCCCGAGCCACTTAGTTATCACTTTTGCCTTATGGCAAGGTGCTCCATCATGCTGGAAAAGGCATTGTTCGTCACCAAACTGTTCCTGGATGGCTGGGAGATGTTGCTCTCCGAGGATGTGTTGGTACCATTCTTTATTCATGGCTGTGTTCTTAGGCAAAATTGTGAGTGAGCCCACTCCCTTGGCTGAGAAGCAACCCCACACATGAATGGTCTCAGGATGCTTTACTGTTGGCATGACACAGAACTGATGGTAGCGCTCACCTTGTCTTCTCAGGACAAGCTTTTTTCCGGATGCACCAAACAATCGGAAAGGGGATTGATCAGAGAAAATGACTTTACCCCAGTCCTCAGCAGTCCAATCCCTGTACCTTTTGCAGAATATCAGTCTGTCCCTGATGTTTTTCCTGGAGAGAAGTGGCTTCTTTGCTGCCCTTCTTGACACCAGGCCATCCTCCAAAAGTCTTCGCCTCACTGTGCGTGCAGATGCACTCGCACCTGCCTGCTGCCATTACTGAGCAAGCTCTGTACTGGTGGTGCCCCAATCCCGCAGCTGAATCAACTTTAGAGACGTCCAGACGCTTGCTGGACTTTCTTGGGCACCCTGAAGCCTTCTTCACAACAATTGAACCGCTCTCCGTGAAGTTCTTGATGATCCGATAAATGGTTGATTTAGGTGCAATCTTACTGGCAGCAATATCCTTGCCTGCGAAGCCCTTTTTGTGCAAAGCAATAATGACGGCATGTGTTTCCTTGCAGGTAACCATGGATGACAGAGGAAGAACAATGATTCCAAGCACCACCCTTCTTTTGAAGCTTCCAGTCTGTTATTCAAACTCAATCAGCATGACAGAGTGATCTCCAACCTTGTCCTCGTCAACACTCACACATGTGTTAACGAGAGAATCACTGACATGATGTCAGCTTGTCCTTTTGTGGCAGGGCTTAAATGCAGGGAAAATGTTTTTTGGGGATTCAGTTAATTTGCATGGCAAAGAGGAACTTTGCAATTAATTGCAATTCATCTGATCACTCTCCATAACATTCTGGAGTATATGCAAATTGCCATCATACAAACTGAGGCAGCAGACTTTGTGAATATTAATATTTGTGTAATTCTCAAAACTATTGGCCACGACTGTACACACTACTCTCTGTAGCACCTTACGGTCAGATGCAAAGCAGTTGCCATACCAAGCAGTGATGCAGCCAGTTAAGATGCTCTCAATGGTGCAGCTGTAGAACTTTTTGACGACCTGTGGGCCAATACCAAATCTTTTCAGCCTCCTGAGGGGGAAGAGGTGTTGTTGTACCTTCTTCACCACTGTGTTAGTGTGTGTGGACCATGATTGGTCCTTAGTGATGTGGACACAGGAACTTGAAGCTCTCGACACACTCCACTACAGCCCCATCAATGTGAATGAGGGCGTGCTCGGCCATCCGTTTCCTGTAGTCTATGATCAGCTCCTTTGTCTTTCTGACGTTGAAGGAGAGGTTGTTGTTCTGGCAACAAATTGCCAGGTATATGACCTCCTCCCTGTAGGCTGTCTCAACATCGTGGGTGATCATAGTTGTGCACGCCCACGCAGTCGTGGGTGAACAGGCAGTACAGGAGTGGTCTAAGCACACACCCCTGAGGGGCCCCCGTGTTGAGGGTCAGCGTGACAAATGCGTTGTTGCCTACCCTCACCACATGGGGGTGGCCCGTCAGGAAGTCCAGGAGTCAGTTGCAGAGGGAGGTGTTCAGTCCCAGGGTCCTTAGCTTAGTGACGAGCTTGGAGGGCACTATGGTGTTGTACACTGAGCTGTAGACAATCAACAGCATTTTCACGTAGGTATTCCATTTGTCCATGTGGGAAAGGCAGTGTGGAGTGCAATAGAGATTGCGCCATCTGTGGATCTGTTGGGGCGGTATGCGAATTGGAGTGGGTCTAGGGTATCAGGGAGAATGCTGTTGATGTGAGCCATGACCAGCTTTTGAATAGACTTCATGGCTACCGACGTGAGTGCTACGGGGTGGTAATCATTTAGGCAGGTTACCTTTGCTTCCTTGGGCACAGGAACTATGGTGGTCTGCTTGAAACCTGTAGGTATTACAGATTCAGTTAGGGAGAGGTTGAAAATGTCAGTGAAAACACTTGCCAGTTGGTCAGCGCTTGCTTTGAGTACACGTCCTGGTAATCCGTCTGGTCCCACAGCTTTGTGAATGTTGACCTGTTTAAAGGTCATGCTCACATCGGCTACCGAGAGCGTTATCACACAGTCATCCAGAACAGCTGGTACTCTCGTGCATGTTTCAGTGTTGCTTGCCTCGAAGCGAGCATAAAAGGCATTTTGCTCATCTGGTAGGCTTGCGTCACTGGGCAGCTCACGTCTGGGTTTCCCTTTTGTAGTCCATAGATAGCCTGCAGAGTTCTGTCTTACTATCCAGGTCTGTACCCAAACAATTCAAACCTCTACTTTTAAAAATACATCTTTCCACAAACAAGTCTCTCACTGTTGCCGCTTGCTATAGACCACCCTCTGCCCCCAGCTGTGCCCTGGAGACCATATGTGAATTGATTGCCCCCCATCTATCTTCAGAGCTCGTGCTGCTAGGTGACCTAAACTGGAACATGTTTAACACCCCGGCCATCCTACAATCTAAGCTTGATGCCCTCAATCTCACAAAAATTATCAATGAACCCACAAGGTACAACCCCAAATCCGTAAACAGGGGCACCCTCATAGATATCATCCTGACCAACTTGCCCTCCAAATACACCTCTGCTGTTTTCAACCAAGATCTCAGCGATAACTGCCTCATTGCCTGTGTTCATAATGGGTCTGCGGTCAAACGACCACCAATCCTCATTGTCAAACGCCCCCTAAAAATCTTCAGCAAGCAGGCCTTTCTAGTCGACCTGGCACGGGTATCCTGGAAGGATATTGACCTCATCCCGTCAGTAGAGGATGCCTGGTTATTCTTTAAAAGTGCCTTCCTCGCCATCTTAAATAAGCATGCCCCATTCAAAAAAAATTGCACCAGGAACAGATATAGCCCTTGGTTCTCTCGAGACCTGACTGCTCTTGACCAGCACAAAAACATACTGTGGCGTTCTGCATTACAATTGAACAGCCCCTGTGATATGCAACTTTTCAGGGAAGTTAGGAGCAAATATACACAGGCAGTTAGGAAAGCTAAGGCTAGGTTTTTCAAGCAGAAATTTGCATCCTGTAGCACACACTCAAAAAAGTTCTGGGACACTAAAGTCCATGGAGAACAAGAGCACCTCCTCCCAGCTGCCCACTGCACTGAGGCTAGGAAACACTGTCACCACCGATAAATTCACAATAATTGAGAATTTCAATAAGCATTTCTCTACAGCTGGCCATGCTTTCCACCTGGCTACCCCTACCCCGGTTAACAGCCCTGCGCTCCCCACAGCAACTCGCCCAAACCTCCCCGACTTCTCCTTCACCCAAATCCAGATAGCTGATGTTCTGAAAGAGCTGCAAAATCTGGACCACAACAAATCAGCCGGGCAAGACAATCTGGACCCTCTCTTTCTAAAATGATCTGCTGAAATTGTTGCAACTCCTATTACTAGCCTGTTCAACCTCTCTTTCGTATCGTCTGAGATTCCCATAGATTGGAAAACTGCCGCGGTCATCCCCCTCTTCAAAGGGGTAGACACTCTAGAACCAAACTGCTACAGACCTATATCTATTCTACCCTGCCTTTCTAAGGTCTTCGAAAGCCAAGTTAACAAACAGAATACCGACCATTTCGAATCCCACCGTACCATCTCCGCTATGCAATCTGGTTTCAGAGCTGGTCATGGGTGCACCTCAGCCACGCTCAAGGTCCTAAACGATATCATAACCGCCATCGATAAAAGACATTACTGTGCAGCCATATTCATCGACCTGGCTAAGGCTTTCGACTCTGTCAATCACAACATTCTTATTGGCAGATTCAACAGCCTTGGTTTCTCAAATGATTGCTTCGCCTGGTTCACCAACTACTTCTCGGATAGAGTTCAGTGTGTCAAATTGGAGGGCCTGTTGTCCGGACCTCTGGCAGTCTCTATGGGGGTGCCACAGGGTTCAATTCTCGGGCCGACTCTCTTCTCTGTATACATCAATGATGTCACTTTTGCTACTGGTGATTCTTTGATCCACCTCTACACAGACAACACCATTCTGTATACCTCTGGCCCTTCTTTGGACACTGTGTTAACTAACCTCCAGATGAGCTTCAATGCCATACAACTCTCCTTCCGTGGCCTCCAACTGCTCTTAAATACAAGTAAATCTAAATGCATGCTCTTCAACCGACCGCTGCCTGCACCTGCCCACCCGTCGAGCATTACTACTCTGGACGGTTCTGACTTAGAATATGTGGACAACTACAAATACCTCGGTGTCTGGCTAGACTGTAAACTCTCCTTCCAGACTCACATTAAGCATCTCCAATCCAAAATTAAATCTATAATCGGCTTCCTATTTCATAACAAAGCATCCTTCACTCATGCTACCAAACATACCCTCGTAAAACTGACCATCCTACCGATCCTCTACTTCGGCGATGTCATTTACAAAATAGCCTCCAACACTCTTCTCAACAAATTGGATGCAGTCTATCACAGGGCCATCCGTTTTTTCACCAAAGCCCCATATACTACCCACCACTGCGACCTGTACGCTCTCGTTGGCTGGCCTTCGCTTCATAATCATCGCCAAACCCACTGGCTCCAGGTCATCTACAACAAATCTCTGCTAGGTAAAGCATCGCCTTATCTCAGATCACTGGTCACCATAGCAGCACCCACCCGTAGCACGCGCTCCAGCAGGTATATCTCACTGGTCACCCCCAAAGCCAATTCTTCCTTTGGCCACCTCTCCTTCCAGTTCTCTGCTGCCAATGACTGGAACGAACTGCAAAAATCACTAAAGCTGGAGACTCTTACCTCCGTCACTAGCTTTGCGCACCAGCTGTCAGAGCAGCTCACAGATCACTGCACCTGTACATACAGTGGGGCAAAAAAGTATTCAGTCAGCCACCAATTGTGCAAGTTCTCCCACTTAAAAAGATGAGAGAGGCCTGTAATTTTCATCATAGCCTGTAATCTTCAACTATGACAGACAAAATGAGAAAAAAAATCCAGAAAATCATATTGTAGGATTTTTAATGAATTTATTTGCAAATTATGGTGGAAAATAAGTATTTGGTCAATAACAAAAGTTTATCTCAATACTTTGTTATATACCCTTTGTTGGCAATTACAGAGGTCAAACGTTTTCTTCAAGTCTTCACAAGGTTTTCACACACTGTTGCTGGTACTTTGGCCCATTCCTCCATGCAGATCTCCTCTAGAGCAGTGATGTTTTGGGGCTGTTGCTGGGCAACACGGACTTTCAACTCCCTCCAAAGATTTTATATGGGGTTGAGATCTGGAGACTGGCTAGGCCACTCCAGGACCTTGAAATGCTTCTTACGAAGCCACTCCTTCGTTGCCCAGGCGGTGTGTTTGGGATCATTGTCATGCTGAAAGACCCAGCCACGTTTCATCTTCAATGCCCTTGCTGATGGAAGGAGGTTTTCACTCAAAATCTCACGATACATGGCCCCATTCATTCTTTCCTTTACACGGATCAGTCGTCCTGGTCCCTTTGCAGAAAAACAGCCCCAAAACATGATGTTTCCACCCCCATGCTTCACAGTAGGTATGGTGTTATTTGGATGCAACTCAGCATTCTTTGTCCTCCAAACACGACGAGTTGAGTTTTTACCATAAAGTTATATTTTGGTTTCATCTGACCATATGACATTCTCCCAATCTTCTTCTGGATCATCCAAATGCTCTCTAGCAAACTTGAGACGGGCCTGGACATGTACTGGCTTAAGCAGGGGGACACGTCTGGCACTGCAGGATTTGAGTCCCTGGCGGCGTAGTGTGTTACTGATGGTAGGCTTTGTTACTTTGGTCCCAGCTCTCTGCAGGTCAATCACTAGGTCCCCCCGTGTGGTTCTGGGTTTTTTGCTCACCGTTCTTGTGATCATTTTGACCCCACGGGGTGAGATCTTGCGTGGAGCCCAAGATCGAGGGAGATTATCAGTGGTCTTGTATGTCTTCCATTTCCTAATAATTGCTCCCACAGTTGATTTCTTCAAACCAAGCTGCTTACCTATTGCAGATTCAGTCTTCCCAGCCTGGTGCAGGTCTACAATGTTGTTTCTGGTGTCCTTTGACAGCTCTTTGGTCTTGGCCATAGTGGAGTTCGGAGTGTGACTGTTTGAGGTTGTGGACAGGTGTCTTTTATACTGATAACAAGTTCAAACAGGTGCCATTAATACAGGTAACGAGTGGAGGACAGAGGAGCCTCTTAAAGAAGAAGTTACAGGTCTGTGAGAGCCAGAAATCTTGCTTGTTTGTAGGTGACCAAATACTTATTTTCCACCATAATTTGCAAATAAATGTATTAAAAAGCCTACAATGTGATTTTCTGGATTTTTTTCCCTCATTATGTCTGTCATAGTTGAAGTGTACCTATGATGAAAATTCCAGGCCTCTCTTATCTTTTTATGTGGGAGAACTTGCACAATTGGTGGCTGACTAAATACTTTTTTGCCCCACTGTAACATCTAAACCAGGCCAGAACTTGTCCGTGTAGACCAATTTGGGTTTCCAATCTCTCCAAAAGAATGTGGTGATCGATGGTATCAAAGGCAGCACTAAGGTCTAGTAGCACGAGGACAGATGCAGAGCCTCGGTCTGACGCCATTAAAAGCTTTGAAAGCTCATTTACCACCTTCACAAGTGCAGTCTCAGTGCTATGATGGGCTCTAAAACCAGACCGAATTTATAGCACGACTTTTGATGCTCCTTGGTTGGGGTCTGAGCAGATTATTTGTTGTGATTGCAAACGTAATAAAATGGTGGTCCGATAGTCCAGGATTATGAGGAAAAACATTAAGATCTACAACATTTATTCCATGGGACAAAACTAGGTCCAGAGTATGACTGTGGCAGTGAGTAGGTCCAGAGACATGTTGGACAAAACCCACTGAGTCAATGATGGTTCCGAAAGCCTTTTGGAGTGGGTCTGTGGACTTTTCCATGTGAATATTAAAATTTTATCTGCTATGACTACAAGGTCCGATAGGAATTCAGGGAACTCAGTGAGGAACGCTGTATATGGCCCAGGAGGCCTGTAAACAGTAGTTATAAAAAGTGATTGAGTAGGCTGCATAGATTTCATGACTAGAAGCTCAAAAGACGAAAACGTCTTTTTTTTGGTGTAAATTGACATTTGCTATCGTAAATGTTAGCAACACCTCCGCCTTTGCGGGATGCACGGGGGATATGGTCACTAGTGTAACCAGGAGGTGAGGCCTCATTTAACACAGTAAATCCATCAGGCTTAAGCCATGTTTCAGTCAGGCCAATCACATCAAGATTATGATCAGTGATTAGTTCATTGACTATAACTGCCTTTGAAGTGAGGGATCTAACATTAAGTAGCCCTATTTTGAGATGTGATGTATCACGATCTCTTTCAATAATGGCAGGAATGGAGGAGGTTTTTATCCTAGTGAGATTGCTAAGGCGAACACCGCCATGTTTAGTTTTGCCCAACCTAGGTCGAGGCAGAGACAAGGTCTCAATGGGGATAGCTGAGCTGACTACACTGGGATAGCTGAGCTGACTACGGTAACACCAAACACTCCCCAAACATATGTAAGAAGGTACTCTGGTCAGATGAGACTAAAATTTTGCTTTTTGGCCATCAAGGAAAATGCTTTGTCTGGCGCAAGAAAAGAGTCACATCACCACTTCCAACTTGAAAGAGTCAAAGTGTCATGAGATCAAATCTGATAAAGGAATAATCTATTACATTTACATTTAAGTCATTTAGCAGACGCTCTTATCCAGAGCGACTTACAAATTGGTGCATTCACCTTATGATATCCAGTGGAACAGCCACTTTACAATAGTGCATCTAAATCTTTTAAGGGGGGGGGGGGTTAGAAGGATTACTTTACTACTGTATTCCTTAAAGAGGTGGCGTTTCAGGTGCCTCCGGAAGGTGGTGATTGACTCCACTGACCTGGCGTTGTGAGGGAGTTTGTTCCACCATTGGGGTGCCAGAGCAGCGAACAGTTTTGACTGGGCTGAGCGGGAACTGTATTTCCTCAGAGGTAGGGAGGCGAGCAAGCCAGAGGTGGATGAACGCAGTGCCCTTGTTTGGGTGTAGGGCCTGATCAGAGCCTGAAGGTACGGAGGTGCCGTTCCCCTCTATGGTGCCGTTTCCCATCTATGGTGGCAGCATCATGCTGTGGGGATGTTTTTCATCGGCAGGGACTGGGAAACTGGTCAGAATTGAAGGAATGATGGATGCCGCTAAATACAGGGAAATTCTTGAGGGAAACCTGTTTCAGTCTTCCAGAGATTTGAGACTGGTACGGAGGTTCACCTTCCAGCAGGACAATGACCCTAAGCATATTGCTAAAGCAACACTTGAGTGGTTTAAGGGGAAACATTTAAATGTCTTGGAATGGCCTAGTCAAAGCCCAGACCTCAATCCAATTGAGAATCTGTGGTATGACTTAAAGATTGCTGTACACCAACGGAACCCATCCAACTTGAAGGAGCTGGAGCAGTTTTGCCTTGAAGAATGGGCAAAAACTCCCAGTGGCTAGATGTGCCAAGCTTATAGAGACATACCCCAAGAGATTTGCAGCTGTAAAATAGGAAAATTGCCAAGGGGGGTGAATACTTTTGCAAGCCACTGTACCCCCCATATTGCCTTACATTATGTTCATGTCTTTTTGGTTGTGCAAAAATGTGCAGCAACAATACATGTGTGGGTGATCATGTGGCTACTTCAGCTCTCCATGCAGAACACTGGGTCTGCACACAGGCATGCAGGGTTTCTTCCTTCCTATCTATAATACATTGTGTTCTTGTATACTCCCTGTAGACCCAGACAGGATAGGGAGCCTGATGTTTATGCAGTTGCCATGGCAAGGGCTGTCCTTTGGAGAAGAGCAAGGGAGGTGTCGCACGATCCACATCATCCTTTCAGGGATATCAGACAAGCTTGGGTGTCAACCACAGAAATACCATCTCTCCTCTCTGTAGTTTACTGGGCGAGTGCGGTGGTGAGAGAGGAACTTACTGAAATACAAATATTCCCATTATTGTGGGACTGGTCCCACTGTAACAAATGTGATATGAAATCTGTATTTTTAGCTCCTTATTTGTTTGCATTTTGAAGGTCAAGTCTTCCCTGCTTTCATTACAGATTGTATTCCCTGCAAGACAACATGAATATAATGTATGCCAAAGAATAAGCTTTCTCATACTGTACAAAGAGATCCTTGATGAAAACCTGCTCCAGAGCGCTCAGGACCTCACACTAGGGCGAAGGTTCACCTTCGAACAGGACAACGACCCTAAGCACACAGCCAAGACAATGCAGGAGTGGCTTCAGGACAAGTCTCTGAATGTCCTTGAGTGGCCCAGCCAGAGCCCAGACTTGAACCCGATCGAACATCTCTGGAGAGAGCTGAAAATAGCTGTGCAGCGACGCTCCCCATCCAACCTGACAGAGCTTGAGAGGATCTGCAGAGAAGAATGGGAGAAGCTCCCCAAATACAGGTTTGCCAAGTTTGTAGCGTCATATCCAAGAAGACTCAAGGCTGTATTCGCTGCCAAAGTTGCTTCAATTAAGTACTGAGTAAAGGGTCTGAATAGTTATGGAAATGTGATAGTTTTTTTATTTTTAATAAATTAGGGGGATTTTTTAACTTTTAACTTTAACTAACTTTTTTAGCTATAACGTAACAAAATGTGGAAAAGTCAAGGGGTCTGAATACTTTCCGAAGGCACTGTCTATCCTTAGACATTCAACAGTACTTTACAAGGTCGCTTTTATTAAAGGCCATGCAATTGGACTAATTATCAATGCTCTCTGACCTAAATTAATCAGTAATACATATGGCAAGTGTTTATGTACACATGGGATTTTGACTGTTGCCAATAAAGAAAGAATTGAGTCTCCCACACCCAAGTAATTTCCCTTAAAGGTCCAATGCATTAATCTTTTTTTTTTCTTTTTTTTTCACCTTTATTTAACCAGGTAGGCTAGTTGAGAACAAGTTCTCATTTGCAACTGCGACCTGGCCAAGATAAAGCATAGCAGTGTGAACAGACAACAACACAGAGTTACACATGGAGTAAACAATAAACAAGTCAATAACATGGTAGAAAAAAAAGAGAATCTATATACAATGTGTGCAAAAGGCATGAGGTAGGCAATAAATCGAATAATTACAATTTAGCAGATTAACACTGGAGTGATAAATCATCAGATGATCATGTGCAAGAAGAGATACTGGTGTGCAAAAGAGCAGAAAAGTAAATAAATAAAAGCAGTATGGGGGGTGAGGTAGGTAAATTGGGTGGGTAGTTTACAGATGGACTATGTACAGCTGCAGCGATCGGTTAGCTGCTCGGATAGCAGATTTTTAAAGTTGTTGAGGGAGATAAAAGTCTCCAACTTCAGAGATTTTTGCAATTCGTTCCAGTCGCAGGCAGCAGAGAACTGGAAGGAAAGGCGTCCAAATGAGGTTTTGGCTTTAGGGATGATCAGTGAGATACACCTGCTGGAGCGCGTGCTACGGGTGGGTGTAGCCATCGTGACCAGTGAACTGAGATAAGGCGGCACTTTACCTAGCATAGCCTTGTAGATGACCTGGAGCCAGTGGGTCTGACGACGAACATGTAGCGAGGGCCAGCCGACTAGGGCATACAGGTCGCAGTGGTGGGTCGTTTAAGGTGCTTTAGTAACAAAACTTTACTGTCCTTTCAATGGTTCAACAACATTTATTTTTGGATACGCACATGAAACCGATTAAACACATTTTAAAAAGCTCTCAATAACATTCCCATTCCGCCAAAGGGGCTTGGCAAGAGTAGAATCAAATGTACACCTTGACATGTCGTGTTTGGTGTAGGCCCATAAAGTCAAGGAGTTGAAACTCTCCAAAATATGCTCCTTAATTCATGGTGCACATTTGGCACTGCCTCTCGGCTCTGTTTCTCTGCACATTTATCTTCATCTCTGGCCGGCTGTTGAGTTGGGCCTGGCCGCCAGCTCCTCTCTTCTTGTTTGATGATTAAATACATTTTGATTTGACGAACTAGCTGTGTTGTAAACTTCCTGTGCGGTTGCAACTAGTCAGGTCTGTGTTCATTCTCCACCTCCGCTCCCCAAAGGCCTTCTGGGAACGGCTATATTATCCCTGCAAATTAGCCAGGTTAACCCCGCCTCTGCTCTGGCTCCACTCTTTTTTAACCCCTCATTTTTCACTGTGTCTAGACTCTGAAACTGGGGATCTGGTTGTCTCGGACACCCTGCTCCCCACCCCCCTGCCCAGGGAGATTCTTCTAGCTAGCCCCAGTGAATATTAAACAGCAGTGACTGCAGGAATGCTAGCCTGCTGAATTGGCAGCAGATGTTGTTGGAGTAGGTTAAAGGGCAATTCCGCCAATTTTCAACCTCATAGTCATTATGTCCAGCACAATATCAGTGTCTACACGTATGAAAACTGTGCGTTTCTATTATCTGTGGTTAAAAAGAAAAGAATAAATGTCCTAAAAATGCTTCTCTGTGATATCACGAGGTAGGATTACAAAACAAACAAAAAGTGATTTTCAAAACCTCCTGCTCCTCCCATCACTGTGAATGAATGTCATAGTGTTTGAAAACCACTGTTTTAAAAATGTTTTAACTTTTGATGATGTCATTGGGTAGAACTTTATAATGTTGGCCTCCCGAGTGGCGCAGTGGTCTAAGGCAATGTATCACATGCAGTGCTAGAGGTGTTACTACAGACACGGGTTCATTTCCTGGGCTGTGCCACAACCGACTGTGGCCGGGAGTCTCATAGGACGGTGCACAATTGGCCCAGCGTCATTCAGGTTAGGGGAGGGTTTGGCCGATGGGGTTTTACTCAGCTCATCGTGCTCTAACAACTCCTTGTGGCGGGCCAGGTGCCTGTGGGCTGACCCTGGCTGCCAGTGACACATTGGTGCGGCTGGCTTCGGGGTTAATGTTAAGGAGCGCAGTTAGGTGGGTCATGTTTCAGAGGATGCATGACTCCACCTTTGCCTCTCCTGAGCCCATTAGAGAGTTGCAGTGATGAGACAAGATTGAAAAAGGGGGTAAAATAAAAAGTATTTTTACGCCGTTTTCACATACGTAGACCCTGGTATTGCGCTGGAGATAATGAAAATGAGGTTGAAGTGTTTTGTCTTCAAATTGAGCAAAACATGGCATAGCAGACTACTCTTCGGGTGGAATCTCCACGAAGTTGAGGGTGCGGTGATATGGCCCCGGTGACTTTTCTTCACTGGTGGCTAAACACTCCACCAGGCTTTAATGGTCACTGATGAGGGGTCTTCAGGAAACAAGTTCCGAAGGGAGAGACTCCTTAAAAGTCTGAATACAATGGGGATTGAGTCTACATAGAGCACTTGCGCCTTGCCCTGCCCCCGTTGTAGGTGATGGAGGAAAAACAATTCAGAGTTGAATTGGTGGATAACCTTCTTACAGGCATGGAGTAGTATCAATGTGCTCCATATGTTAACCCCCTTTATGTAAGACCAAAGCTTTCAACCAGATAATCAAAGACAGGTCGGTTTTGTCTGCACGGTTTGCATATTTTCGGCTCAGATGTCTTACATCAGGTAACTGGCAGTTCCATTTGGGACTAGATCGGCACCAACATATATAATGTGATCACAAAACTACATGGGATTCAAGTCGAAAGAAATGGAAAATACAAGTTACCTGCTTGGTCTGTCAATGCTGAGAGGAACCAGACCTAGGTGTCTGGGGCAAGATGAATGACTGGCGCTCCATGAAAATGATTTCGTAGTTTGTTCCAAATACTAAAAACCAGCCATACCTCCAGGCTACGGCTACCTAGCTACATAAACTGTGACATGTGTTATTTTTTTAGTTCAAGCCTAAATGATGATAGTCTGGACTTCTGGTGTTCTGGCTCCATGTCTTATGAGGCGGATGATGAGGAATTGACAAATAACTGAAATAAAAGTAAATGAGTGTAAATCAGAAAGATATGTTGAAACGCATTCTTAAAAACAATGAACCTCCTTCATTCCATCGGCATACAGGTAAACCACAGCAGCCTAAGCTTGGATATCCACTGCAAAGGCATCGTACAATGACATTTAGGTCGAAAGTAAGACTTAACATGGGGTACTCATTGTTCAACTCCAGTGAAGCCATGATTAGAGCTGGGCGATATGAACAAAAATCCATATCGCAATTAATTACCTGAATTGGTGCACTAACAATAAATAGATCGACAAGTTTATAACAATGTGCACCATTTTTTTATTATTATCCTTTAAACTAATAACACTACTTTGATTGTTGTATCCATCAAATGTCCCATTAACAATAACCCATATTAGCAAATTTATTTCATTTCAAACTTCACATTTTTCTAGTATAGGCTACTTATCGTAATGAACGATATCCGCAAAATGCCTGCGATAGGTGATCGGTATGGTCGGTGTCGATCGTTTTCGGATTATCATCCCAGCTCTAGCCATGATCCTTTCAGGCCATCTGCCAAGAGTCCAATAAGGATAATGGATAGATCTGTGTAAGCCCTGGACTGACAATAAAGTCCCTATGCTGAAAACAATGCAAACACGCTGTAATGCAAATGAAAGCCACAGCAAATCCTGCCCGTTTCCAAGTGTTACCTTCTGAAGTTGATTAATTGAACACTTGAGGAAAAAAAGGGCAATCTTTTACCAGCTTTGATTAAGACTCTCTTTGCAGAGATGTTGGGAAATCAAGTGAAAAATATAACTTTTTATCAATAGATCAGAGGCAACATTATCATCACTAGGATCATTTCCATAGAAAATAAAAGATGTGATCTATAAAAGGGCCTAATATTAATGGGAAAGTAACCAGGGTCTCAAAACAGCAAAATACATAAGATTCAAACACGGAACACTAATGAGTGGTAGTGTAACATTCTCTCAGTTATACACACCAAATGGGGACTGAAGATACGAGGGGCCAAAAAACACAAGGGGTTGGGGAAGGGGGGCACATTCCCTTATCGAGACAATGCTGGAGTTATGGTATTTTCTTAGGGACTTTGGGACTATGTGCTGTTAAGATGCCCACTTTGTTCACCCCTGAGGCCTGCCAGTCGTGCCCCGCAGCAGAAAGGGGCCCCATCATTTATTATTGGTTCCCCTCTTGTTAAGGAAATACTTTTTCAATAGCCCTCTGGGCTTTGTATATTTGTACGGCCTTTATTTTCTTCCTTGATTCAACCCACCTTTTCTTCTATGTATTTGCTGTATAAACACCAGCTCAGTCCTCAGCTTCCACCCAGGGTTGAAAAACATTTTAAAAATGACTTTTCTTCCCATTGAAGACAGTGTTTATTTGCCCTGGCGATCTGGTTGGGATAAGAGTATTTTGGGGGTACCTATGAGTAGGCGAGAGCTGAATTGAAGCATACAAACTGACCTGGTTACC
The DNA here is from genome assembly GCF_029448725.1 of Salvelinus fontinalis. Classification (NCBI taxonomy): domain Eukaryota; kingdom Metazoa; phylum Chordata; class Actinopteri; order Salmoniformes; family Salmonidae; genus Salvelinus; species Salvelinus fontinalis. Next base: position 59,637,605 of record NC_074670.1, on the reverse strand, counting down.
ATTACATAACAGGCAGTACAACATAACAGCCAATACAACATCACAGGCAGTACAACAGAAAAGGCAGTACAACATGTTGTACTGCCTGTTACATTGTACTGTCCGTTATGTTTTGTTGTACTGCCTGTTCTGTTATACAGCCTGTTATGTTGTACTGCCTCGTATGTTGTGTTTTACTGCCTGTTACGTTGTACTGAATATTACGTTTTACCGCCTGTAATGTTGTACTGCCTGTTATAATTAGCTTGGTTTTGGAGCGAGCGGTCGCATTCGCATTCGCTCCGCAGGTAGTATAACTTTTCATTACATTTCATTACATTTCATTATAGTACAACGGTTTGATTTGTCTAACCTTAGCCATTTCTTCTTAGCTAGCTACATAGCCGTCTTTGTATCAAAGATAATTGCGTAATTATCGTATTTCGTCTTCCTATCGTAGTCTACACTGCTATCTGCCCAGCAGCTAGCCAGCTAGCCAGCTAGCAAACGTCCACCGTCTACCGAATAGCAGCACTGTAGAAACTATTACACTCAACGGAACGACTTGATTAGTGTAGTGTTAGCTAGCTACATAGTTGTCTTTGCTGTCTTCGTATCCAAGATAATTGGGTAGTTCAGAGTGTGTAGTTTTAGAGTGATTATCTTAATTTACCGAGGTTAGCTAGCCAGCTATTTGTCGTCCTTAACGTAGGAAACACTGCTAGCTAGCCAACAGCTAGCCAACGTCTACCGAATAGAACTTCCGCACTCAACAACCCGGTCGCATTCCGCTTCGCTCCACAGGTAGTATCACATTTTCATTTCATTTCATTACAGTACAACGGTTTGATTTGTTTGATCGTAGTTAGCTACATAGCTAGCTACATAGCCGTCTTTTATCAAAGATAATTGTGTAGTCTAGAGCGATTTTCTAGGTTAGCTAGCCAGCTATTGTCGTTCTTTTAACGCAACGTAACGTAATCAACACTGCTAGCTAGCCAGCTAGCCACCGAATAGCAGCACTGTAGCAGCACTGTAGAAACTATTACACTCAACGGAACGACTTGATTAGTGTAGTGTCAACAACGCAGCCACTGCCAACTAGCCTACTTCAGCAGTACTGTATCATTTTAATCATTTTAGTCAATAAGATTCTTGCTACGTAAGCTTAACTTTCTGAACATTCGAGACGTGTAGTCCACTTGTCATTCCAATCTCCTTTGCATTAGCGTAGCCTCTTCTGTAGCCTGTCAACTATGTGTCTGTCTATCCCTGTTCTCTCCTCTCTGCACAGACCATACAAACGCTTCACACCGCGTGGCCGCGGCCACCCTAATCTGGTGGTCCCAGCGCGCACGACCCACGTGGAGTTCCAGGTCTCCGGTAGCCTCTGGAACTGCCGATCTGCGGCCAACAAGGCAGAATTCATCTCAGCCTATGCCTCCCTCCAGTCCCTCGACTTCTTGGCACTGACGGAAACATGGATCACCACAGATAACACTGCTACTCCTACTGCTCTCTCTTCGTCCGCCCACGTGTTCTCGCACACCCCGAGAGCAGCTGGTCAGCGGGGTGGTGGCACCGGGATCCTCATCTCTCCCAAGTGGTCATTCTCTCTTTCTCCCCTTACCCATCTGTCTATCGCCTCCTTTGAATTCCATGCTGTCACAGTTACCAGCCCTTTCAAGCTTAACATCCTTATCATTTATCGCCCTCCAGGTTCCCTCGGAGAGTTCATCAATGAGCTTGATGCCTTGATAAGCTCCTTTCCTGAGGACGGCTCATCTCTCACAGTTCTGGGCGACTTTAACCTCCCCGCGTCTACCTTTGACTCATTCCTCTCTGCCTCCTTCTTTCCACTCCTCTCCTCTTTTGACCTCACCCTCTCACCTTCCCCCCCTACTCACAAGGCAGGCAATACGCTTGACCTCATCTTTACTAGATGCTGTTCTTCCACTAACCACATTGCAACTCCCCTCCAAGCCTCCGACCACTACCTTGTATCCTTTTCCCTCTCGCTCTCATCCAACACTTCCCACACTGCCCCTACTCGGATGGTATCGCGCCGTCCCAACCTTCGCTCTCTCTCCCCCGCTACTCTCTCCTCTTCCATCCTATCATCTCTCCCCTCTGCTCAAACCTTCTCCAACCTATCTCCTGATTCTGCCTCCTCAACCCTCCTCTCCTCCCTTTCTGCATCCTTTGACTCTCTATGTCCCCTATCCTCCAGGCCGGCTCGGTCCTCCCCTCCCGCTCTGTGGCTCGACGACTCATTGCGAGCTCACAGAACAGGGCTCCGGGCAGCCGAGCGGAAATGGAGGAAAACTCGCCTCCCTGCGGACCTGGCATCCTTTCACTCCCTCCTCTCTACATTTTCCTCTTCTGTCTCTGCTGCTAAAGCCACTTTCTACCACTCTAAATTCCAAGCATCTGCCTCTAACCCTAGGAAGCTCTTTGCCACCTTCTCCTCCCTCCTGAATCCTCCTCCCCCTCCCCCCCCCTCCTCCCTCTCTGCAGATGACTTCGTCAACCATTTTGAAAAGAAGGTCGACGACATCCGATCCTCGTTTGCTAAGTCAAACGACATCGCTGGTTCTGCTCACACTGCCCTACCCTGTGCTCTGACCTCTTTCTCCCCTCTCTCTCCAGATGAAATCTCGCGTCTTGTGACGGCCGGCCGCCCAACAACCTGCCCGCTTGACCCTATCCCCTCCTCTCTTCTCCAGACCATTTCCGGAGACCTTCTCCCTTACCTCACCTCGCTCATCAACTCATCCCTGACCGCTGGCTACGTCCCTTCCGTCTTCAAGAGAGCGAGAGTTGCACCCCTTCTGAAAAAAACTACACTCGATCCCTCCGATGTCAACAACTACAGACCAGTATCCCTTCTTTCTTTTCTCTCCAAAACTCTTGAACGTGCCGTCCTTGGCCAGCTCTCCTGCTATCTCTCTCAGAATGACCTTCTTGATCCAAATCAGTCAGGTTTCAAGACTAGTCATTCAACTGAGACTGCTCTTCTCTGTATCACGGAGGCGCTCCGCACTGCTAAAGCTAACTCTCTCTCCTCTGCTCTCATCCTTCTAGACCTATCGGCTGCCTTCGACACTGTGAACCATCAGATCCTCCTCTCCACCCTCTCCGAGTTGGGCATCTCCGGCGCGGCCCACGCTTGGATTGCGTCCTACCTGACAGGTCGCTCCTACCAGGTGGCGTGGCGAGAATCTGTCTCCTCACCACGTGCTCTCACCACTGGCGTCCCCCAGGGCTCTGTCCTAGGCCCTCTCCTATTCTCGCTATACACCAAGTCACTTGGCTCTGTCATAACCTCACATGGTCTCTCCTATCATTGCTATGCAGACGACACACAATTAATCTTCTCCTTTCCCCCTTCTGATGACCAGGTGGCGAATCGCATCTCTGCATGTCTGGCAGACATATCAGTGTGGATGACGGATCACCACCTCAAGCTGAACCTCGGCAAGACGGAGTTGCTCTTCCTCCCGGGGAAGGACTGCCCGTTCCATGATCTCGCCATCACGGTTGACAACTCCATTGTGTCCTCATCCCAGAGCGCTAAGAACCTTGGCGTGATCCTGGACAACTCCCTGTCGTTCTCAACTAACATCAAGGCGGTGGCCCGTTCCTGTAGGTTCATGCTCTACAACATCCGCAGAGTACGACCCTGCCTCACGCAGGAAGCGGCGCAGGTCCTAATCCAGGCACTTGTCATCTCCCGTCTGGATTACTGCAACTCGCTGTTGGCTGGGCTCCCTGCCTGTGCCATTAAACCCCTACAACTCATCCAGAACGCCGCAGCCCGTCTGGTGTTCAACCTTCCCAAGTTCTCTCACGTCACCCCGCTCCTCCGCTCTCTCCACTGGCTTCCAGTTGAAGCTCGCATCCGCTACAAGACCATGGTGCTTGCCTACGGAGCTGTGAGGGGAACGGCACCTCAGTACCTCCAGGCTCTGATCAGGCCCTACACCCAAACAAGGGCACTGCGTTCATCCACCTCTGGCCTGCTCGCCTCCCTACCACTGAGGAAGTACAGTTCCCGCTCAGCCCAGTCAAAACTGTTCGCTGCTCTGGCCCCCCAATGGTGGAACAAACTCCCTCACGACGCCAGGAAAGCGGAGTCAATCACCACCTTCCGGAGACACCTGAAACCCCACCTCTTTAAGGAATACCTAGGATAGGATAAAGTAATCCTTCTGACCCCCCCCCCCCCCCTTAAAAGATTTAGATGCACTGTTGTAAAGTGGCTGTTCCACTGGATGTCATAAGGTGAATGCACCAATTTGTAAGTCGCTCTGGATAAGAGCGTCTGCTAAATGACTTAAATGTAATGTAAATGTATATTATGTTGTCCTGCCTGTTATGTTATATTGCCTGTTATGTTATGTTGTACTGCCTGTTATGTTATGTTATGTTGTACTGCATTTTATGTTATGTTGTACTGCCTGTTATGTTATACTGCCTGTTATGTTATGTTGTACTGCCTGTTATGTTATGTTGTACTGCATTGTATGTTATGTTGTACTGCCTGTTATGTTGTGCTGCCTGTTATGTTGTACTGCCTGTTATGTTATGTCATGTTGTACTGCCTGTTATGTTATGTTGTACAGCCTGTTATGTTGTACTGCCTGTTATGTTGTACTCCCTATTCTGTTTTACTGCATGTTCTGTTGTACTTGTCACGCTTTCTCTAAAGTAGAACCCAGAAGCAGACTAGGACAAGGAGAGTAGGACGAAGGTGAGTATTTATTTACAAATTTAAACGTAGCGGTAGAAAGATCCAGGTGGCGGAGCGGGCAGTGGAGGTAAGTTGATGGGAGTGAATAGGCAGATCCAAGGGAGTAACAGAAGCCACCGACGACCAGGCAGGGATGGGGTAAGTGTTCCGGGTGAAAGATGTTCATGGCTAACGATCCGGCAGGGAATGGATGACAGGTCAGAGCTTATGAAGAGGAGTGGGTGATGATCAGGACCAAGTGTGCAGATAGCTGATGGGATACAGGTGCGGGTACTCAGAGATCTTCTAACTAGCTATGTCGCCAGGCAACCAGACAGGGTGCGTTCCAGGACACCGGAAAAACACTCCAGGACAGAACACAGGCAAAAACAGACTCAGGAAGCGGGATTTGTGACAGTACTGGCTGTTATGTTGTACTGCCTGTTCTGTTATTTTGTTCTGCCTTTTATGCTCTGTTGTACTGCCTGTTATGTTGTGTTGTACTGCCTGTTACATTGTACAGCCTGTTATATTCTGTTGTACTGCCTGTTATGTTGTGTTGTACTGCCTATAACTGAGAATATGAGCTGTGTCGTGTCTTTGGCTATGCCGGATTAAGTGATATGATATGCTATTCTATAAAATAATTTCTCTGTAATTAATATTACCTGATTATGCTAATCAGGTAAATGTAATTAACTAGAAAGTCGGGGCACCACGAAATAATGTTTATAGAGCTGTTATCTTCCGAATAAACTCTTAAAGACCTAGTAATCTTTTACATCAATAGCAGTCAATATTTAATCGTCATCTTATTTAGTCTCATCTGAAAGTTGTAAATTCTTGGTTATCTTCACAAACCCTGGCTAACAAGTTGAATCAGCAATACAAAATTTGGTTGAATTATTTATTTACTAAATACCTAAATAATCACACAGAATTACATCTACACAGAATGGATCATACATTGATTACAAATTATGTCATAAAGGAAAACATCCCTAGCGGACGGAACAGATATGACAGCTAGTTACACAAAGAAAGGGGGTTGGGTTTGAGTGAAAGAGCGGGAAGACTGATGAGCAAAAAGGTTTTGTGTCTCTCTCGGGCCGTAGGCAGCTATGCTATCGTAAATACAGTATCTTATGCATTCTAAATAACCGCCCATTTGAAAAAGGAAAATGCAATAAATATTTACTCTGACCTGCGCTTCCGTAGATTGGTCGTAGATAGGAGCATGGATCTCTGGTCCTCTGAAGAATGTCTAGTGGTGAACTTGAGCATGGTAGAATGGATACTCTGTCCGTCCTCTCCTAGCCCACGTTTAGCGGGCGGAGAGGGTATCACTTCTTTACTGAATAAGAGTTCAAAGTTCCTACTAAGTTGCCATACTTTTAAGCTCATGCTATATTCTGGCTGGTAGAGTTGAAATTCATCCTTTCGGCGTGTTGACCGTCATCTTCACGTTGAAATTCAATGCTAATTTTGTTAGGTTATTATCTGAGCCCTTTTAACATAGGACCGTCATAGGTCCTCGGAACAGGAAGTTACATTTTTGTCAACGGGTTTATATAGTGGTGAAAGAAGAGCTTGTTTCATAGTTTACAACCCATTTCTGTTCACTTGGGCGGGGCATCTGAGTGAGCAGTGGTGTTCTTCTGACAAACCGTTCTCTCATTAAGAAGCTAAAAATTACATTTCATCTTTTCACAAATAGTTTCATATTTCAACATTTAAATTGCACAACAATTCCATGTGAATCTGATAACTAGAATGTGTAGATTTTCCAAGATACAGTTTATGTCGTCCTATCATCAGTAATTGTGTCTCAGACGCCAACTGAACTGACATCATATTCATTAAGTCCCAATGCATAATTTCAACTGGTTGGATTACCAAAATATTGTCCCGTTTCCCATCTTTTGATGTCACCAGACTCTCCATGTTAACGAAGGGATTTTCAATAGTCACATCGGTAGAGTAGAGAGAGGAAAAAGGGGAAAGGTATTTATGGGGGTCATAAACCTCCCCCATCAGGACAACTTCATGACAGCTGGGAACCCTGTGAGGTGAGATGGAAGGTGTGTATGGTGAGACATTGGAATAGACTGTTGGATATGCCAACTGCCAGAATGGCAATGGGATAGATCCATAGGGGGAGCATGGGCAACTGAAATGTCTGACCTTTTTCAACAGTCTGACTGTGAACATCTGTACAAAAACCAAAGTAACGGAGACATAGATATTATAAACAACTGTAAGTGCAATATGAAAAAAATGGGTGGAGGAGATTAATCATAAACCCAAATTGAGAACCTTTTGTTTGATTAAGGGTGAATTTGTGGGTGAGGGATATATTATGTATAACTTACCTAAAAGTAAGAGATCGCTATGTGCACAGGTAAGATCAGGGATATTGCCTCTGCATATTGAAACAGGTAAGATCAGGGATATTGCCTCTGCATATTGAAACATAAGATCAGGGATATGTCTCTGCATATTGAAACAGGTCGGTATTGTGGTGAAATGGAAGAGGAAAGACTATGTAACTATTATGACCTCGAAGAATGAAACTAATTTTATATGTAACTATTATGACCTCGAAGAATGAAACTAATTTTATTGCCCTTTCTACCACAATATACGTTTGCTCTTATTCCAGAAAGCACACCAGTTGTACCCTGGCATTTTGTGGCTCAGCGATGAGGAGAAACTAAAATGTTTTTTTGTCCATTGTGTATTTCTGTTTGTGGAATATTTAGATAAAGCCTGGAATAAAAGAAAAAGGGCTACCTACAATTAAATTCTAAAAATATTTAGCTTCTGTGTGATAAATGGTACGTGTGTACAGTGGCTTGCGAAAGTATTCACCTCCCTTGGCATTTTTTCCTATGTTGTTGCCTTACAACCTGGAATTAAAATAGATTTTTGGTGGGTTTGTATCATTTGATTTACACATGCCAACCACTTTGAAGATGCAAAATATTTTTAATTCTGAAACAAACAAGAAATAAGACTAAGAAACTGAAAACTTGAGCATGCATAACTATTCACCCCCTCAAAGTCAATACTCAAAGTCAATACTTTGGAGAGCCACCTTTTGCAACAATTACAGCTGCAAGTCTCTTGGGGGTATGTCTCTATAAGCTTGGCACATCTAGCCACCGGGACTTTTTGACCATTCTTCAAGGCAAAACTGCTCCAGCTCCTTGAAGTTGGATGGGTTCCTTGGTGTACATCAATCTTTAAGTCATACCACAGATTCTCTGGGCGGCTTTGACTAGGCCATTCCAAAATATTTAAATGTTTCCCCTTTAACCACTCACGTGTTGCTTTAGCAATATGCTAAAGCAGGTGAACCACCGTCCCAATCTCAAATCTCTGGAAGACAAACAGGTTTCCCTCAAGAATTTCTCTCTATTTAGCGCCATCCATCATTCCTTCAATTCTGACCAGTTTCCCAGTCCCTGCCAATGAAAAACATGGTAATCTCGGGGTGATGAGAGGTGTTGGGTTTGCACCAGACATAGCGTTTTCCTTGATGGCCAAAAAGCTAAATTTTAGTCTCATCTGACCAGAGTCTTCCATATGTTTGGGGAGTCACCCACATGCCTTTTGGCGAACACCAAATGTTTTTGGTGTTATTTTTTTCTTTAAGCAATGGCATTTTCTGGTCACTCTTCCATAAAGCCCAGCTCTGAGGAGTGTATGGCTTAAAGTGGTCCTATGGACAGATACTCCAATCTCCGCTGTGGAGGTTTGCGGCTCCTTCAGGGTTATCTTTGGTCTCTTTCTTCCCTCTCTGATTTATGCCCTCCTTGCCTGTTCCGTGAGTTTTGGTGTGCGGCCCTCTCCTGGCAGGTTTGTTGTGGTGCCATATTCTTTCATTTTTTAAATAATGGATTTAATGGTGCTCCGTGGGATGTTCAAAGTTTCTGATATTTTTTTATAACCCAACCCTGATCTGTACTTCTCCACAACTTTGTCCCTGACCTGTTTGGAGAGCTCCTTGGTCTTCATGGTGCCACTTGCTTGTTGGTTCCCATTGCTTAGTGGTGTTGCAGATTCTGGGGCCTTTCAGAACAGGTGTATATATACTGAGATCATGTGAAAGATCATGTGACACTTTGCACACAGATTGCACACAGGTGGACTTTATTTAACTAATTATGTGACTTCTGAAGGTAATTGGTTGCACCAGATCTTATTTAGGGGCTTCATAGCAAAGGGGGTGAATACATATGCACACACCACTTTTCAGATTTTAAAATGTTATTATTTTTTTAAACAAGTTATTTTTTTCATTTCACTTCACCAATTTGGACTATTTTGTGTATGTCCATTACATGAAATCAAAATTAAAATCCATTTAAATTACAGGTTGTAATGCAACAAAATAGGAAAAATGCCAAGGGGGATGAATACTTTTGTAAGGCACTGTATTGAATATAGGCTTGTCTCCCACATTAATCTTCTCATAGTGCCAGACTGGGTTCAAGTGCCTTCTGTTTCATTTATCTGTATATGTTATGTATGTATGTACTATTATGTATACATCTTTACCTTAAATTTTTTTCACTCTTTATACAATGGAACAGTGGAAGAAGAATTGTCACTGAATTACCACAGTGAATTTGTTTGTTTATGTCAATTAATCCCATAAGGGATGGGTTGCCAATTGGCAATTTGACACAAATAAAATCATATTAATTACCATTGCAAAAAACATTTAATGTTTAGCACACAAAGTAACCAGTGACCTAAAGTTTAAAATGGAACTGACAGCATTTTAATTACTTTTTAACTACTTTTTAATGATATAATATCAGTCAAAAATATCAAATTCCTTTATAAAATGTTTTAAAAATACATTCCATGACATACACTAAGGCATTGTTGGCAGACAGGATTGGGTAGGTTCATTTCTAATTGTAATCTGTTACAGTTACTACATAGTTACCGCTCCAAAATTGTAATCAGTAACGTAACTTTTGGATTACCCAAACTCAGTAACGTAATTTGATTACATTCCGTTACTTTTACATTACTTTCCCCTTAAGAGGCATTAGAAGAAAACAAAAATGTATGTTACCAATTGAACGACATCTATTGCAGGTTAAATCAATGTTGAAGTTTACATAACTGGCCATATATGAATGTTACATTTTACTTTATGGGTTGGTTATATAGGCTTCTTCTAACCCATCGCTTTCTACTACATATAATAATATGATTAAATTATATCTTTACATTAAAAACCAAGGTTTATCAGAATTCCAGTAATTCCAATAAATGTTATGCCCCTTGATCTTCAAGAATAGGACTTGGAAATATGGAAGTATAGATTAGCCAAATTGTTTAACCTGAGCATGACCCCAAAATTAAGGACTTATTAGCCAGCCCTACTCTGTTGTTTATGATTTTGTTGTCATGGAGGACTGATTGGGCTCATTGATTTGAGTTGAAAAATAAATACTGTGCTCATGGAATAGCGTGCTTTGAGCACTACTGAAATATGCTATTCAAATCAAATCAAATTACATTAGTCACATGCGCCGAATGCAACAGGTATTGAACCTTACAGTGAAATGCTTACTTACGAGCCCCAAACAAACAATACAGTTAGATTAACGGATAAGAATAAGTGTCACGATCGTCGTATGATTGAGACCAAGGCGCAGCGTGGTATGCGTACATTCTCTTTTAATGAATGAAACACTGAACAAAAACAACAAAATCAATGGACAAAACGTGAAGCTATACAAATAGTGCAGACAGGTAACTAAACATAGACGAGATCCCACAAACACAAAAGGGAAATGGCTGCCTACATATGATCCCCAATCAGAGACAACGATAAACAGCTGTCTCTGATTGGGAACCATATCAGGCCAACATAGACATACAAAAAACCCTAGAGGACCCACCCCAGACACTATCACGCCCCAACCAACACAGAGAAAAAACAGCTTACTATGGTCAGGGCGTGACAGTAAGAGATAAAAGTAGCAAGTAATTAAAGAGTAGCAGTAAAATAACAATAGTGAGAGCATACAGGGGGGTACCGATACAGAGTCAATGTGTGGGGGCACCGGTTAGTTGAGGTAGTATGTACATGTAGGTAAAGTTATTAAATTGACTATGCATAGCGGCCAGAGACCGAGCAGTTGCCATACCAGACAGTGATGCAACCAGTCAGGATGCTCTCGATGGTGCAGCTGTAGAAACTTTTGAGGATCTGAGGACCAATGCCAAATCTTTTCAGTCTCCTGAGGGGGAATAGGTTTTGTCGTGCCCTCTTCATGACTGTCTAGGTGTGCTTGGACCATGTTAGTTTGTTGGTGATGTGGACACCAAGCAACTTGAAGCTCTCAACCTGCTCCACTGCAGCCCCGTCGATGATAATTGTAGCGTGCTCTGTCCTATTTTATCCTGCAGTCCACAATCATCTCCATCTTGATCACGTTGAGGGAGAGGTTGTTGTCCTGGCACCACACGGCCTGGTCTCAGAACGCCTCCCTATAGGCTGTCTCGTCATTGTCGGTGATCAGGCCTACCACTGTTGTGTCATCTGCAAATTGAATTATTGTGTTGGAGTCATGCCTGGCCGTGCAGTCATGAGTGAACAGGGAGTACAGGAGGGGACTGAGCATGCACCCCTGAGGGGCCCATGTGTTGAGGATCAGCATGGCGGATGTGTTGTTACCTACCCTACCACCTGGTGGCAGCCCATCAGGAAGTCCTGGATCCAGTTGCAGAAGGTGGTGTTTAGTCCCAGGGTCCTTAGCTTATTGATGAGCTTTGAGGGCACTATGGTGTTGAACGCTGAGCTGTAGACCATGAATAGCATTCTCACATAGGTGTTCCTTTTGTCCAGGTGGGAAAGGGCAGTGTGGAGTGCAATAGAGATTGCATCATCTGTGGATCTGTTGGGGAAGTATACAAATTGGAGTGGGTCTAGGGTTTCAGGCATGATGGAGTTTATATGAGCCATGACCAGCCTTTCAAAGCACTTCATGGCTACATATGTGAGTGCTATGGGTCGGTAGTCATTTAGGCAGGTTACCTTAGTGACTTGGGAACAGGCACTATGGTGGTCTGATTAAAACATGTTGGTATTACAGACTCGGCCAGGCAGGGGTTGAAAATGTCAGTGAAGACACTTGCCAGTTGGTCAGTGCATGCTCGCAGTACACGTCCTGGTAATCCATCTGTCCCTGCGGCCTTGTGAATGTTGACCTGTTTAAAGGTCTTACTCACATCAGCTGCGGAGAGCGTGATCACACAGTCTTCCCAAACAGCTGGTGCTCTCATGCATGTTTCAGTGTTATTTGCCTCGAAGCGAGCATAGAAGTAGTTTAGCTCGTCTGGTAGGTTCGTGTCACTGGGTAGCTCTCGGCTGTGCTTCCCTTTGTAGTCTGTAATGGTTTGCAAGCCCTGCCACATCTGACGAGCGTCAGAGCCGGTGTAGTATGATTCGATCTAAGTCCTGTATTGACGCTTTGCCTGTTTGATGGTTCATCGGAGAGTATAGCGGGATTCCTTATAAGCTTCTGGGTTAGAGTCCCGCTCCTTGAAAGCGGCAGCTCTAGCCTTTAGCTCAGTGTGAATGCTGCCTGTAATCCATGGCTTCTGGTTGGGGTATGTACGTACGGTCACTGTGGGGCCGACGTCATCGATGCACTTATTGATGAAGCCAATGACTGATGTGGTGTACTCCTCAATGCCATCGGAGGAATCCCGGAACATATTCCAGTCTGTGCTAGCAAAGCAGTCCTGTAGCTTAGCATCTGCTTCATCTGACCATTTTGTTATTGATATAGTCACTGGTGCTTCCTGCTTTAATTTTTGCTTGTAAGCAGGAATCAGGAGGATAGAATTATGGTCAGATTTGCCAAATGGAGGGTGAGGGAGAGCTTTGTATGCGTCATGTGAAAAATGACTGCCATATTCTGCATTTGCTATAGGCCTATTGTTTACCTTTTTGTTGGTGACACTTTGATATCTTGATAATATGTAGCTGTTCAAAGAGCAAATCCGCAGGTGAAAAAAATAACAAAATGGTGCCCTGCCTCTGTTTTGGTAAAAAACTAAGGGATGGGCCTGGAGAAATGTAACAACTCTCAGATAAATAGACAGAGCTATGGATGCAAGGATTGACCATCCATGATATTAAAAGTATTGTTTTAACCATGTTATGAGGATATACAGTGGTTGTTTACATTTACAATGTTTACAAACATTGGAGAAAAACAAGCTTATATTTTTGCTTCTTATGGAGTGCGACAGTTGAACTAAGCTCATGAGGCTGAAGACATCAAAACTATTAAATAACACATATGAAATTATGTAGAAATCCAAAAAGTGTTAAACAAATCAAAACATATTTTATATTTTATATTCTTCAAATAGCCACCCTTTGCCTTGATGACAGCTTTGCACACTCTTGGCATTATCTCAACAAGATTCATGATTTAGTCACCGGGGATACATTTCAATTAACACATGTGCCTTCTTAAAAGTTCATTTGTGGAATTTCTTTCCTTCTTAATGCATTTGAGCCAATCAGTGTTGTGACAAGGTAGGGATGGTATAGAGAAGATAGCCCTATTTGGTAAAAGGCCAAGTCCATATTATGGCAAGAACAGCTGAAATAAGCAAAGAGAAATGACAGTCCAACATTACTTTAAGGTCAGTCAATCCAGAAAATTTCAAGAACTTTGAAAGTTTCTTCAAGTGCAGTCGCAAAAATAATCAAGCGCTATGATGAAACTGGCTCTCATGAGGACCGCCACAGGTAAGGAAGACCCAGTGTTACCTCTCCTGAAGAGGACAAGTTCATTAGAGTTGCCAGCCTCAGAAATTGCAGCCCAAATAAATGCTTCACACAGTTCAAGTAACAGACACATCTCAACATCAACTGTTCAGAGGAGACTGTGTGAATCAGGCCTTCATGGTCGAATTGCTGCAAAGAAACCACTACTAAAGGACACCAATAAAAATAAACTTGCTTGGGCCAAGAAACACGAGCAATAGACATTAGACCGGTGGAAATCTGTCCTTTGGTTTGATGAATCCAAATTAGAGATGTTTGGTTCCATCTGCCGTGTCTTTCTGAGATGCAGAGTAGGTGAACGGATGATCTCCACATGTGTGGTTCCCACCGTGAAGCATGGAGGAGGAATTATGGTGGTGCTTTGCTGGTGACACTGTTGGTAATTTATTTAGAATTCAAAGCACACTTCACCGGCATGGCTACCACAGCATTCTGCAGCAATACGCCACCCCATCTAGTGGGACGATCATTTGTTTTTCAACAGGACCATGCCCAACACACCTCCAGGCTGTGTAAAGGCTATTTGACCAAGAAGGAGAGTGATGGAATGCTGCATCAGATGACCTGGCTTCCACAATCACCTGACGTCAACCAAATTGAAATGGTTGGGGATGAGTTGGACCGCAGAGTGAAGGAAAAGCCACCAACATGTGCTCAGTGTGTGGGAACTCTTTCAAAACTGTTGGAAAAGCATTCCAGGTGAAGCTAGTTGAGAGAATGCCAAGAGTGTGCAAAGCTGTTAAGGCAAAGGGTGGCTACTTTGAAGAATTTAAAATATTTTTTGATTTGTTAACACCTTTTTTGTTACTACATGATTCCATGTGTTATCTCATAGTTTTGAAATAATGTAGAAAATAGTGAAACTAAAGAGAAACTATTGAATGAGTAGGTGTGTCCAAACTTTTGACTGGTACTGTGGCTAGCTAGTAAGCTAGCCAACTTTAGCCAGTTAGGTTGGGTGCTTGGTTGAGACAAGCAGGCATTGGCAGGCAAGCTGCAGAAGGACGAGGAGGCTACAATTCCACATCGTTTATCATTGCAATTTTGACGGTCAACTAGCTGAAAAAGTTTGAGAGGGTTTATATAATGTTCCTTCGTTAGACTTTAGCTCATCTTGCTCTGTCTGGCATTAGTTGTGGATCTTGTTGTTGATGTGCACAACTGAGTTAGAGAGAGCCTACGCTTTCATGGTTGTTTGATCAATAGGACTGTAAAGTTCTCAAAATGTAACAGGACTCCCCTGGTGTTTACATATCTGCAGAAATCCATTCAGGTTTATTTTTGTGTTTTTTGGCAAATGCATTCTAATAATCTAAAGTCGCGCTGTTGCAACTGCCTGTAAACACACAGTAAAGTTCAAAGTGAATGATGGCAGGCCCGTGTGGCAAATGGCTTGTTTTGTATAAAGGCCTACTGTAGCTCTGATTGACTATAGCGCAGCGGTCTGTGTAGACTCCAGTCCTTGACAAGACAGGTGTTTTTATTTGGTTTTATTTCCTGCAGTGTCTATTAATTGTCCAAATGCACAGCTGCTATATTGCTATAGAATTTTCACAAAAGCCTTAGTATACATAATTCCCAAACTTTCTAAGAATTCATGAAAATGTGAAAATGAACATATTTATGTGGTCGCTTGTCAGAAAATGCCACTTTTAAAAGTGGCATATTCTTCCTGGGGATGTATATGAACAGATTTTAATAAGACTTCATGATGCCAAAATGCTGTCAGTTCCTCATTAAATGCAACAATGGTTCACACACAAGTTATTTTTGAAAGAGATGGCTAACAACAACAACAAGCATGCTGCAATAAAAAACACAGTTCCACTAACCAGATTATCTTCATTTGAAATTTCTTGTTGAAAGTTATTATTGAAAAAGGCAGAAGCTAACAGGTTAGCAACAACATCTTCTTCGATAACACCTGCTGCAAACTAGCCAACAACAAAAGCTAGGTAGCTAGAATGTGGGAATACTACTGCTTGCTATTGAGCAGTGAACTGTTGGTTTTCAAGAAGGCAGAAGTTTCCATAAACAGCAGGCAGTACAACATACATAACAGGCAGTACAATATAACAGGCAGTACATGACCAGTGAGATACAATGAACTCTGATTACCAAAGAAAATAGCATTGCTAAAACGCTAACATGCTAAGCTGCATAGCTAATGAATGCTAAAAACAACAACATAGGGTTTGCAGCTCAACATGAATGAACATTAAATTGAGTTTGTGTACAAAAATAACATTCTAAACCAACAGAATACCAACTCAATTCAAGAATAAAAATGACAAGGATTTTTTGCTAAAAACTTGTGTGAACAGAAAAAGCAGAATTTTTTTTGTCCATGCTATCTGGGATCATTGGGACATCCCTACCCCATTGAAATGAACATTATAAGTGGTTAAGAAAAGGGTTCATGTAGGGATAGGTAAGGTTAGGGTAGGGGAAAGGTTAGCGTTTAGGGTAGGGACATCGCAAGGATTCGTAATAGCACTGAAATGTTAACAAGGCGACACTCCATATTAACTCCTCCTACACATTTACTGGATTGGTTGAACAATGCAGAAGAGATTCTCCCCCGACAGTTTTTCTTCTTCTTGTCAAGACCAGTATGTGGGGAATCTAGTTTCAGACCAGTATGTAGAGGATCTAGTTTCAGACCAGTATGTAGGGGATTTAGTTTCAGACCAGTATGTAGAGGATCTAGTTTCAGACCAGTATGTAGGGGATCTAGTTTCAGACCAGTATGTAGGGGATCTAGTTTCAGGAGTTTCTTTTACTCCTGCTACGTTGTGTTATATTATTTATACAAGCTCTGCTAAATTCAAAAGACAGATACCGATTTGCATTGAAGTTAGAAATAATACACCAGCATAGTGATAATTTATCATACAATTGGTACTACAGTAATTAAATAATTGAGACAGAAAATTACCCCTAAAGTGACCGGATTGACCCAGTCCACTAAAGAGAATTTCTGCTGAATCAAAATAATATTGTCCCCTGTGAAAGTCATCAGTGACTCGGTGTCATACCTCTGGTCTGGTAGAGCAAATAAAAGCTTGTTATTAGTGTACCTTGCTGAAGCCAATATGATTGGAATTAGATAAAGATAAAAATAAAATCTTGCCAAGATGTCTTGCATTTGGAAAATATTAAACATTTGTGTGTGCATGTATTATATTCCTATTGTGTAAGAATACTTCCCAACAGTTTCCCTCAAAAGACAGAATTTGTGCGAAGAATAAAGGGAGAGGCCGTACAGTCCATCTCTTGTAGCACATATTCTGACATCTGAGTTTCTCTTCTCTCACTCCTTTTCAACACATATACAGAAATAAGGTTCAGACATCGACCATCAGGCCCTAGCATTCCCAAGTGGTAGAGGAGATGGGTGGTTGGCTGCACACGGGGATGGTAGGGGGCTTGGGGAGAGGGTATAAGTCTTATAGGTCCAGTCCTTGCAGGCAGAGGACATGATTGAGCGCTGCAGTCTTGAGAAAATAAAGGCCCCTCAGACCCTGGGGCCTCCCTGCTCGCCATGTTTCACGTCCACACAATTAAACAAGTCATCCTGGCCACTGCAGCCTTCTAACACCTTCTCCTACACCTTCTCCTTGTGTGTGTGTGAGTGTCATGCAGAGAACCATCCCATTTGTTTATCCATACCAGAGGTAGAGCAGCGTTGGTGGGTCAGTAATCCGACTCTGTTGTCATATCATGTGCAATAGGTGGGCACTGAGGAGAGTGGATGTCAATTTCTGTTAGCTTCCTCCCCAACTCAATGCCTGCTTTTCCTCTCAAGTAGCAGTTCCTAAAATAACCCAGCCAGTCCCAACACTACAAGTGTGTGTATTTGTGTTTTTGGTCATGAGATTAACATGAATTGCATGATAGGGCAGGAGATCAGGACTTAGTGTAATGGATAACATGGACAATGTCAACATCAACCATTGGGATTTGGAAAGGGCTCCCTATCTTATGTGTGACCATGTGTGTGTTGAAATTCAACAGAAGATCACTGGCTGTGGCTAATCTTATCCATTATTAGCTGCGTTTTTCATCTTTATGGCCGAGCTAACAAGCCTCTGATAACATTAATAGCAAAGAACGTTCACATTTGAGGTTAAGCATGAAGACAAATGGGACAAGGATCACAGGGCATAACTCTTGCTCTGTTAAATGTAGTTATGATGGTGAGGAGAGGCACTTAAGAGGGGGAAATGACACACACACCGAACACACTCACATTCCACAGACACTGTTGACACTGTGTTCATGGAGAGGGAAAAAGAAAGGAAGGTGATGTCAAGCAACGTTTATTTTTATTGTTATGGTTTAAACTTGACCAAGTTCCTCCAGGTTATGGGCAGAGAATGAGCAAATAAGTCAGGGACTGCACACAAGCTCCCTGCTGTAGTCAACCAGGTACATAGGAGCTGCAGAATGTCAACTTCACCAACCATTTGCAAAGCTAATATGACTTGACTGCCAGTTCTGTGTAAAACCCACAACCGTAAAGCAAATGAAAGGTGACCTGCCATGACCAGTTAAGGCTATCTTATTGGATATTGAGAGCTGTCCAACGGCTTGTGAACAGTGGATAGGTCAGGGGTTAACAGCGTGTAATGAGCTCGTGTTGGAGTGAGGGGTGATGGCTATTGGGAGGTAAATGATTCTACAGAGCAGCCACACACTGAGGTGGTCTAGAGAGAGAGAGTGTGTGTGTGTGTGTGTGTGTGTGTGTGTCTCATATCAGTGAGTTACCTCCAGACACTGTAGCCACAACAGATAGAGACCACTTAGGGACATTTCAGAGTCTCTTCACAGACACTGAAGAGACTCCCCCAATGTTAAACAATTCCATCTTTCTAATAGGACAGGGGTCACCTGCCAGTGACCTGTTATCATTGGCCTGGCTCGCCCTCCAGAAGTTGTTAATCTGTCACGATACGTTTACATCTGCTCAAATGGTTGTGTGGCGATTAGCTTCATGGGCTCTCTAATGGATGATTTGGGTCTGTTGTGTTTTGGCGTCATGTCAAATCCGTATAGGGGATATCCATCGCCGAAAGCCGGTTGTTTGGCATAGTCTGGATCGGTTCCTCTCACAGGTAGCACATCCTCCTCTTCCACCAAACCCCTGGGAATAGAAGAGAGGAAAGGGAAGAGGAAAAGAGAGATTGTCTGCTGAATACATACACAGTACAGTGTTCTACACTTCAGACCTGACATGGCTAGCCTCCATAGAAACATGGCTAGCCTCCATAGAAACATGGCGAGCCTCCATAGAAACCAGTGGCGGTCAGTGCTGTTTATGATGAGAGAAGATTTATTATTTTTTTCTTCATGAGCATGGCCTTATTTCTATTACAGTATATTGGATGACTGTCATTCCTATTCCATTCACCCAGTTCAAAGTAACATCGATAGGTTTAGGCTACTACATGATACTCAAATTTCCCTATATCAATCATGGGGTTGCTACAACCTAGCCTATGAATGAAAGTTTACAACATAGGTGCATATCAATCAATCAATCAAATGTATTTATAAAGCCCTTCTTACATCAGCTGATGTAAAAAACCCAAACAGCAAGCAATGCAGGTGTAGAAGCATGGTGGCTAGGAAAAACGGGTAGCACATCCGGTGAACAGGTCAGGGTTCCATAGCCGCTGGCAGAACAGTTGAAACTGGAGCAGCAGCACGGTCAAGTGGACTGGGGACAGCAAGGAGTCATCAGGCCCGGTAGTCCTGAGGCATGGTCCTAGGGCTCAGGTCCTCCGAGAGAGAGAAAGAAAGAAAGACAGAAAGAAAGAAAGAAACAAAGACAGAAAGAGAGAGCATACTTAAACTCACACAGGACACCAGATAAGACAGGAGAAGTACTCCAGATATAACAGAATGACCCTAGCCCCCCGACACATAAACTACTGCAGCATAAATACTGGAGGGTGAGACAGGAGGGGTCGGGAGACACTGTGGCCCCGTCCGACGATACCCCCGGACAGGGCCAAACAGGCAGGATATAACCCCACCCACTTTGCCAAGCACAGCCCCCACACCACTAGAGGGATATCTTCAACCACCAACTTACCATCCTGAGACAAGGCCGAGTATAGCCCACAAAGATCTCCGCCACGGCACAACCCAAGGGGGGGCGCCAACCAAGACAGGAAGATCCCGTCAGTGACTCAACCCACTCAAGTGACGCACCCCTCCCAGGGACAGCATGGAAGAGCACCAGTAAGCCAGTGACTCAGCCCCTGTAATAGGGTTAGAGGCAGAGAATCCCAGTGGAGAAAGGGGAACCGGCCAGGCAGAGACAGCAAGGGTGGTTCACTGCTCCAGTGCCTTTTCGTTCACCTTCACACTCCTGGGCCAGACTACACTCAATCATAGGACCTACTGAAGAGATGAGTCTTCAATGAAAACTTAAAAATTGAGACCGAGTCTTTGTCACTCACATGGATAGACAGACCATTCCATAAAAATGGAGCTCTATAGGACAAAGCCCTTCCTCCAGCTGTTTGCTTAGAAATTCTAAGGACAGTAAGGAGGCCTGCTTCTTGTGATCGTAGCGTACATGTGGGTATGTACGGCAGGACCAAATCGGAAAGATAGGTAGGAGCAAGCCCATGTAATGCTTTGTAGGTTAGCAGTAAAACCTTGAAATCAGCCCTAGCCTTAACAGGAAGCCAGTGTAGAGAGGCTAGCACTGGAGTAATATGATCACATTTTTTGGTTCTAGTCAAGATTCTAGCAGCCGTGTTTAGCATTAACTGAAGTTTATTTAGTGCTTTATCCAGGTAGCCGGAAAGTAGAGCATTGCAGTAGTCTAACCTAGAAGTGACAAAAGCATGGATTAATCTTTCCGCATCATTGTTGGACAGAAAGTTTCTGATTTTTGCAATGTTACGTAGATGGAAAAAAGCTGTCCTTGAAACAGAATTGATATTTTCATCAAAAGAGAGATCAGGGTCCAGAGTAACGCAGAGGTCCTTCACGTTTTTATTTGAGATAACTGTATAACCATCAAGATTAATTGTCAGATCCAACAGAAGATCTCTTTGTTTCTTGGGACCTAGAACAAGCATCTCTGTTTTGTCCGAGTTTAAAAGTATAACATTTGCCGCCATCCACTTCCTTATGTTTGTTTGAAACACAGCTTCCAAGTTAGGGCCAAGTTATTTTGGGGCTTCACCATGTTTCATCGAAATGTACAGCTGTGTGTCGTCCACATAGCAGTGAAAGTTAACATTATGTTTCTGAATGACATCACCAAGAGGTAAAATATATAGTGAAAACAATAGTGGTCCTGAAATGGAGCCTTGTGGAACACCGAAGTTTACAGTTGATTTGTCAGAGGACAAACCATCCACAAAGCCAAACTGATATCTTTCCGACAGATAAGATCTAAACCAGGCCAGAACTTGTCCGTGTAGACCAATTTGGGTTTCCAATCTCTCCAAAAGAATGTGGTGATCGATGGTATCAAAAGCAGCACTAAGGTCTAGGAGCACGAGGACAGATGCAGAGCCTCGGTCTGATGCCATTAAAAGGCCATTTACCACCTTCACAAGTGCAGTCTCAGTGCTATGAGGGGTCTAAAACCAGACTGAAGCGTTGAGATAAAAATTTGAGGTGACACAGTGACACATGGACAGACAGTGACATATTCAATACTGCCTTGCACACTCTTGCCTGCATCTAGCTTATCATTAGTCCAACAGTTCCAAACGATAGTTTCTATTGGACAAATGCAGGTATTTTTATCCCTGTTTCGGGTTGCTTCCATTTAAGAAAAGTTTTTCAACAGAATCTGTGGAATTAATACACTCCTGATCACACATAAACACCATGTTGTATTCCTTCTCGCCTTTATGCACTCACCTCCTCTCAACTTTCCCCTTCGTTTGTGGACTTCAATCCACAGCACATCAGTTGTATGTGACAGGGCAAAAAACTTTCCAAGCAAAACCATGTCATAAACACTACACACAGCCTACATCGTTGTCACCATGTTAGCTAAAGTAACGTCCTAGTCAACATAGCTAATATGTTAGTAAACCTGCTACAATCATGCAGTAACATTACAGTGTTAAGTCAGTAAGAAGTTACACCGGTGGCAATAAATTAATAAAACCAGAAGCTTACCTTGACTTGGAAGAGTTCCAGTGTTGTGTTGGTCAAAAGTCATAGCCAGCTAGCTAACATAGCATCCATCTGTTTGAGCAGGGTGTTTCAGTAGGCTAAACTAGCCAGCTGCATTTGCAAGCTAAGTAAGTGAAATGGAGAAAAAAAATACGAAATCTCTCTCTCATTTTTGAAGAAATTAATTTGTTGAAAACGTTTCAACTGTCTTTCTCTTTGAGTCAATTACTCACCACATTTTATGTACTGCAGTGCTAGCTAGCTGTAGCTCATGCTTTCAGTACTAGATTAATTCTCTAATCCTTTGATTGGGTGGACAACATGTTAGTTCATGCTGCAAGAGCTCTGATAGGTTGGAGAACGTCCAACGGAAGTTGTCATAATTACTGTGTAAGTCTATGGAAGGAGGTGAGAACCAAGAGCCTCCTAGGTTTTGTGTTGAAATCAATGTACCAAGAGGAGGACGGAAGCTAGCTGTCCTCCAGCTACACCATGGTGCTACCTGACAGAGTGCTTTTGAGGCTACTGTAGACCTTCATTGCAAAACAGTGTGTTTTAATCAATAAGGCTGAAAGTGACGGTGAGCATCTGGTCCAAATGGCTCGGTGTACATTTAACAGGTGACACTAGTGTCATTAGACTCTATACATTTTACAGCTGGCACTAGTGTCATTAGACTCTGTTCTGCAGGACGGAGAGAAGAAAACATCTCAGATGTTCATTTCTTATTCATGGTTTTAATCACGGATGACAAAACAGCCCTGTAAAAAAGTTAGGCAACTTGGCCCCCAGACTGTCTGCCTGCGCCTTGACTACATTTTTGTGTGTGTGTGTGCGTGTGTGTGTTAATAAAAATGTGTGTGTGTGCGTCTTGAGTCTGTGTGTGTGTATGTCTTTGGAACAGTCTGTTGGGGGACCAGTATTTAAAGAAGGCTACATTGGTAAGGCTGACTGTGTTGCGGGGCTGCTGACATTAACAGGCTGGATGATAAAGTGGCTTAACAATTGTCCCAACAGTGTGAGGTCCCCCTGTCCATTCTAATGAGGCATTGTGTGAGGCTGCCTATTCCTGAGCCACGAGGATGTGTTCAGAGCAGCAGAGGGGTGAGCGAAGGGTTGTCCAAAGGTAGGGGGTCAGGAAGGGCAAAGTGCATCCTTCTACATACCAGGATGCCAGATGGTTGAGCGCACACACGCGCACACACACACACACACACACAGAGAGAGACGGACACACAAAACAGGAGGGCGGTAAGACAGAAACACAAAAACTTCTTAATGGACACCGGACAGGAAATTGCATCATGTTTGATGTGACTGTCGTAGGGCCTGTTTGCTGTGACCCCGGATGACCTCGGATGTCAGGCCTTTGTCCTCAGGAATGTCTTAATATGGATATTATGGATATGGGGATGCCCAGGTGACATTCTGTCACCCATACTACTCACACGTTCACAATGTAGGGCTACACAAATATTGTGAAGAAAATTTAAAATATTAGGTCAACATCACATCATCTGAAGATGCTATTGTCATTGTAAAACTACAGAGAATATTATATTAAGGTTAGTCATGGTCTTTCCAAGTGTGCTTTTTCATGTGTTTTGGGTACTTAATTTTTCATCCTGAACAAGCCCATAAGTAAACAATGCAGGACCTCTCCATCTTTTTCACTACTACAGAGGCCTTGATGATCACACTGTATGTTATCTGTTGTTGTGCATGGGGCCCTGTCGGTGAAACACATCAGTGAAAGGTCTCACCTGTAGGCAGCGATCTCGATGTCCCGGGCTATCTTCTGACCCAGCAGCCCCTCGTAGTCCCCACACTGCTCCCTCATCTGGACCTGCAGGCAATGCTGCTGCTTCTGCCTCTCCTCAATACGACACTGAGAAGAAACAGACAGATAAAGGGCCATGTTCTAATAACCACACTACCACTTATTATAAAGCCATGTACACCATCTTTGTATTGGGCGCATTCTAAGTGGTATGATAGTGTGGTTATTGGAATACAGCCGTTGGGTATATGGGATGGGTGGATGGAGGTAGAAGTTTTTGGAATAGAGCCATTGGGTTTAAGGGATGGATGGATGGAGGTAGAAGCTGACCCTAACCACTAGGTCTGATATTTTGAAAATAGGGAAGGGTAAACTGTTCCTAGATCTGTGGTAGATCTGTGGTTAGGCTTGAGGGTAGTGTAAACTGTTCCTAGATCTGAGGTTAGGATTGAGGGTAGTGTAAACTGTTCCTAGATCTGTGGTTAGGATTGAGGGTAGTGTAAACTGTTCCTAGATCTGTGGTTAGGATTGAGGGTAGGGTAAACTGTTCCTAGATCTCTCTTGCCTCCAGGTCAGCGATCTCCTCCACATTTGCTTCTCTCTTCATCTCAATCTCATCTCAATGTGGTGACATTCCAAGAAGGCGTAGCAGTCGGACGTGTGTTTGTCTTGTCTTGTCCCGTCTTGTTCCGCGTAAATAGTCCTCGTATTTTTTGTATACATTTCGTATATATTTTAATTTCACTTTCCATCTTGGAACTGAATATACATTCCCGCAACCCGCCTCACCCAATGTGGTACGGATCTGCTATTTTTTATACTTTAGAACCGTAACCCCAATCAGAAGCTAGCCAGATAACTAGCTACTAGCTAGTAGTCAGTTAGCCACTGCTGCGGTCTTCGCCCTTAACTCGGACACCAGCCAGCTTCAGCTCGGGCAAATACCTGCCAGTCTGCAGGCGCGATATCAACCCAGAGAATACAGGACTGCTTTTTCTCTACCACATCACCGGATTCCTGACGCAAGCTCTGGACAATTACACCGGATCATCGTCGCTAGCTAGCTGCAACCAGGTGGCTACTACTGGCTAATACCTCTGTCACGAAACAAGCACCAGTTAGCCTTGAGCTAGCCTCGAGCTAGGCCCATCTGCCGGCTAGCCGAAGAGGCCTACCAGCGAATTATTGGGCTACAATACCTCTTCTGCCAATTGGACTGGACCCTTATTGCCGACACGGAGCCCCGCCGATCCATCACGACTGGTCTGCCGACGTAATTGTCCGAGGTGGTTTCAACAGGCTTTTCCATTGCGACGTTTCTGAATACCCATCTGCTAATTATTAGCTGTCTCATCGGCTGCTATCTAAATAAATATACCGGACAATTTTTTTTTCTTTTTTCCTGGGTCACTATATCTATTTTGCCAATTGGATCGATCCCCTCTACCACACGGAACCCCACTAATCTACCGACGGAAACGAACGAGGTGACAAAAAAAATAAAAAAAATAAAAAATTAAAACAGACCTCCATCCTATGTTATCTTGCTACCGATAGCCAGCTACCCGGCCAGCTGTCTGGATCGCCGTGCCCCCAACCAACCTCTACTCACTGGACCCTTATGATCACTCGATTAAGCATGCCTCTCCTTAATGTAAATATGCCTTGTCCATTGCTGTTCTGGTTAGTGTTTATTGGCTTATTTCACTGTAGAGCCTCTAGCCCTGCTCACTATATATCCAACCTCTCAGTTCCACCACCCATATATGCGATGACATCACCTGGTTTCAATGATGTTTCTAGAGACTATATCTCTCTCATCATCACCCATTACCTAGGTTTACCTCCACTGTATTCACATCCTACCATACGTTTGTCTGTACATTATTCCTTGAAGCTATTTTATCGCCCCCAGAAACGTCCTTTTACTCTCTGTTCTAGACGTTCCAAACGACCAATTATCATAGCTTTTAGCCGTACCCTTATCCTACTCCTCCTCTGTTCCTCTGGTGATGTAGAGGTGAATCCAGGCCCTGCAGTACCTAGCTCCACTCCTATTCCCCAGGCGCTCTCTTTTGATGACTTCTGTAACCGTAATAGCCTTGGTTTCATGCATGTTAACATTAGAAGCCTCCTCCCTAAGTTTGTTTTGTTCACTGCTTTAGCACACTCTGCCAACCCAGATGTTTTAGCCGTGTCTGAATCCTGGCTTAGGAAGACCACCAAAAATTCTGACATTTTCATCCCTAACTACAAGATTTTCAGACAAGATAGAACGGCCAAAGGGGGCGGTGTTGCAATCTACTGCAAGGATTGCCTGCAGAGTTCTGTTTTACTATCCAGGTCTGTTCCGAAACAATTTGAACTCCTACTTTTAAAAATCCACCTCTCTAAAAACAAGTCTCTCACTGTTGCCGCCTGCTATAGACCACCCTCTGCCCCCAGCTGTGCTCTGGACACCATATGTGAACTGATTGCCCCCCATCTATCTTCAGAGCTTGTGCTGCTAGGCGACCTAAATTGGAACATGCTTAACACCCCAGCCATCCTACAATCTAAGCTTGATGCCCTCAATATCACACAAATTATCAATGAAACTACCAGGTATCACCCCAATTCCGTAAACACGGGTACCCTCATAGACATCATCCTAACCAACTTGCCCTCCAAATACACCTCTGCTGTTTTCAACCAAGATCTCAGCGATCACTGCCTCATTGCCTGTATCCGTAATGGGTCAGCGATCAAACGACCTCCACTCATCACTGTCAAACGCTCCCTGAAACACTTCAGCGAGCAGGCCTTTCTAATCGACCTTGCCGAGGTATCCTGGAAGGATATTGATCTCATCCCGTCAGTAGAGGATGCCTGGATATTTTTTTTAAATGCCTTCCTCACCATCTTGAATAAGCATGCCCCATTCAAGAAATTTAGAACCAGGAACAGATATAGCCCTTGGTTCTCTCCTGACCTGACTGCCCTTAACCAACAGAAAAACATCCTATGGCGTTCTGCATTAGCATCGAACAGCCCCCGTGATATGCAACTTTTCAGGGAAGCTAGAAACCAGTATACACAGGCAGTTAGAAAAGCCAAGGCTAGCTTTTTCAAGCAGAAATTTGCTTCCTGCAACACAAACTCAAAAAAGTTCTGTGACACTGTAAAGTCCATGGAGAATAAGAACACCTCCTCCCAGCTTCCAACTGCACTGAAGATAGGAAATACTGTCACCACCGACAAATCCATTAGAATTGAGAATTTCAATAAGCATTTTTCTACGGCTGGCCATGCTTTCCACCTGGCTACCCCTACCCCGGTCAACAGCACTGCCCTCCCCTCTGCTACTCGCCCAAGCCTTCCCCATTTCTCTTTCTCCCAAATACAGTCAGCTGATGTTCTGAAAGAGCTGCAAAATCTGGACCCTTACAAATCAGCCGGGCTAGATAATCTGGACCCTCTCTTTCTAAAACTATCTGCTGAAATTGTTGCCACCCCTATTACCAGCCTTTTCAACCTCTCTTTCGTGTCGTCTGAGATTCCCAAAGATTGGAAAGCAGCTGCGGTTATCCCCCTCTTCAAAGGGGGTGACACTCTAGACCCAAACTGCTACAGACCTATATCTATCCTACCCTGCCTTTCTAAGGTCTTCGAAAGCCAAGTCAACAAACAGATTACCGACCATCTCGAATCCCACCATACCTTCTCCGCTATGCAATCTGGTTTCAGAGCTGGTCATGGGTGCACCTCAGCCACGCTCAAGGTCATAAACGATATCTTAACCGCTATCGATAGGAAACAGTACTGTGCAGCCATATTCATTGACCTGGCCAAGGCTTTTGACTCTGTCAATCACCACATCCTCATCGGCAGACTCGACAGCCTTGGTTTCTCTAATGATTGCCTCGCCTGGTTCACCAACTACTTCTCTGATCGTGTTCAGTGTGTCAAATCGGAGGGTCTGTTGTCCGGACCTCTGGCAGTCTCTATGGGGGTGCCACAGGGTTCAATTCTTGGACCGACTCTCTTCTCTGTATACATCAATGATGTCGCTCTTGCTGCTGGTGAGTCTCTGATCCACCTCTACGCAGACGACACTATTCTGTATACTTCTGGCCCTTCTCTTGACACTGTGTTAACAACCCTCCAGGCGAGCTTCAATGCCATACAACTCTCCTTCCGTGGCCTCCAATTGCTCTTAAATACAAGTAAAACTAAATGCATGCTCTTCAACCGATCGCTGCCTGCACCTGCCCGCCTGTCCAGCATCACTACTCTGGACGGCTCTGACTTAGAATATGTGGACAACTACAAATACCTAGGTGTCTGGTTAGACTGTAAACTCTCCTTCCAGACTCACATCAAGCATCTCCAATCCAAAGTTAAATCTAGAATCGGCTTCCTATTCCGCAACAAAGCATCCTTCACTCATGCTGCCAAACATACCCTTGTAAAACTGACCATCCTACCAATCCTCGACTTCGGTGATGTCATTTACAAAATAGCCTCCAAAACCCTACTCAATAAATTGGATGCAGTCTATCACAGTGCCATCCGTTTTGTCACCAAAGCCCCATATACTACCCACCACTGCGACCTGTACGCTCTCGTTGGCTGGCCCTCGCTTCACACTCGTCGCCAAACCCACTGGCTCCAGGTCATCTACAAGACCCTGCTAGGTAAAGTCCCCCCTTATCTCAGCTCGCTGGTCACCATAGCAACGCCCACCCGTAGCACGCGCTCCAGCAGGTATATCTCTCTGGTCACCCCCAAAACCAATTCTTCCTTTGGCCGCCTCTCCTTCCAGTTCTCTGCTGCCAATGACTGGAACGAACTACAAAAATCTCTGAAACTGGAAACACTTATCTCCCTCACTAGCTTTAAGCACCAGCTGTCAGAGCAGCTCATAGATTACTGCACCTGTACATAGCCCATCTATAATTTAGCCCAAACAACTACCTCTTTACCTACTGTATTTATTTATTTTGCTCCTTTGCACCCCATTATTTCTATCTCTACTTTGCACCTTCTTCCACTGCAAACCAACCATTCCAGTGTTATTTTTTTTACTTGCTATATTGTATTTACTTCGCCACCATGGCCTTTTTATATATTTTTATTATTATTTATTTATATATATTTTTTGTTTGCCTTCACCTCCCTTATCTCACCTCACTTGCTCATATTGTATATAGACTTATTTTCACTGTATTATTGACTGTATGTTTGTTTTACTCCATGTGTAACTATGTGTTGTTGTATGTGTCGAACTGCTTTGCTTTATCTTGGCCAGGTCGCAATTGTAAATGAGAACGTGTTCTCAATTTGCCTACCTGGTTAAATAAAGGTGAAATAAATAAATAAATTTAAAAAATCTCACCTCTCCAGCTCTGTAACCTCCTTCTCAAGCTCTACAATCTACACACACAGGTACAAACACACAGACACACAGGTACAAACACACAGACACAAACACACAGACACACAGGTACAAACACACAGACACACAGGTACAAACACACAGACACACAAAACCAGAGATTCAGGTTCATGGTTGGAGGTAACATCGTAACAGCGTGCATCGGTATAAATGTAATTGATCCACATTCCACACTCATCGAGATGTGTGACTTGGCACAATCATTGTAGTTCATCTCATGAGAAAATGGATCTGCCAATTTCATTCTAAACTGCACATTAAAAGCTCAAACGGAATACTCTCTTCTCTTCCAAACAAGCCACGCACGGACACATGCACACACACGCACGCACAATCCAAGCACACACCCGCCGCACGGCTGTGAGTAATTACAGCAATCAGAGAAGTTCAACAATTAGCTGTCAGAGACGGATGATGAGGGTCCAGGCCGTCTGCTTCTCTTTCAGGTAGATCACAGGAGCTCCGGTTGCGTCCAGAATGGCACCCTATTTCCTATTATAGTGCACTACATCTGGGCTCTGGTCAATAGTAGTGCACTATATAGGGAATAGGGTGCCATTTGCGAGGAAGACCCAGTCAGTCCCAGAACTAACATAGGGCTGATGAGATCCCAACCTGGCCATCTTTCTTTTCTCTCCTTCTCTCCCTCTGCTCTCTCTCTCTTTCTGGCATGATAAGTGAGCCCTGGCCAAATGCCCTGCATGTGCGGGCAGGGGTGTGTGTCATCCCTATCAATGCCTGTTCTACACTATTATACACATCTCTAGGCCGAGCCTGACGGACTGAGCCTGACGGACTTCACCGCAAGCTGGTTTGATTGGCCAAGTTGTGTCTGGGTGAGAAACCAGACCTGGGACATTCATCACAGCCGGTGAGAGAGAGATGAAGGGAGGGAGGGAGTAAAAGAGGGATGGAGGGACCTGTCCATCAGACTAGGCCCAGGCTGCGCAGAGCGTGGGCTCGCGTGCTGCACATTAGGGAAGAGGAGACGGTGTTATGAGAGTGCGACTGCGGTTACTGAGGGGGACTGTTTATTTAAAGAGCTGGGGCTAGGGCCACAACCACAGTAATGGGAACCAAACCGCCATGTTTGTCAACCCTGGCTTCCAATTGGCTCATTCATCCCCCCTACTCTCCCCTGTCACTATTCCCCAGGTTGTTGCTGTAAATGAGAATGTGTTCTCAGTCAACTTAACTGGTAAAATAAGGGTAAAATAAATCAAATCAAATAAATGGGCCGGTGTCGGTTACTGAAGACTTAAGTCATTGACTGATTATATTAAGTAGTTTGGGGAGGGTTTAATTCTTGATAGATGGACTATAATGGAAAATTCCACCATTTCCTTGAATACTGTAAACTTAGTCATTGAGTAATTCAATGACTTGTCAATTACTGAGTGAGTCGTTGAGTTTTAGGGTGGTTCAAGACTAATTGTTGAATGACTGTACTGAGATTTTCTCAATGAAGCCTCTCTGTTGTGTGTTTCTGTATCTCTATGAGAAGGGGGTGGATGTGCTAGATGTGACAGATGAGGGTCTATTTATATTCTTCAGTTTGGGGTTGAAGTCTCCGGAGACACAGAG